>NW_027285071.1:192500-212316 GCF_040894005.1 Engystomops pustulosus
ACTTAGACATGCATGGCTTAATCTTTAAAACAAGCATATACTACTGGCAGGATCAACCAGGTAGCCGGGGCTCTGAGGGGTAGACTCTTGGAGTCAGGCTCCGTGAGCTCATGGGAACGCTCGTTGCTGCTGCTACCGCAGCGCTTCTCCGCCGCCAGAGAAGACCTCGCAGACAACATTGTGGATGGAGCTTAGGGCAGGGGGGCAAGAAAGATGCTCTCGCGGTCCCTTCCAAGGACCCGAAAAAGCCTTTCCTTCCCCCTCCCTCTCGCAGTCGCTGGCTTTCCCCACTCAGATCAGCCAAGAAGCGGCGCTCGACTCTCACCTCCATCAGCACCTCCGAAGCTCGGACAGCTCCTGTAGGCTGCGCATAGAAGGAAAGCATTGGACGCTCGACTTCAGCACCTCGACAGCGCCACCACCACCTCTCACCACTGTTAAGCGAGAGAGAGACGATAGGGAGCCGTCGCGACGTACCCATGCAGCGCCGCCCGCCAACGCACAGAGGAGCGGAGGGGATCGGGCGCCAGGTCCGGGGGAAGGCTGGGAGGGAAGCTACGGCGATGCTACCCAGCTTTCAACCCTTCGGGACCGGTGCTCCGCTCCTATCGCTCCGGCGAACAGGGTCCGCTACGCTTTCAACACCAGCGCCCGGCAGAGGGCTTGGAGAAGGCTCGCGCGGATCCTCGGCTCGGATCGCCTGGCTTCGCGGGAGCGGCCTTCGGCTAGGGCCGACGACGGCCGGACCGAGCAGATTTGGACCGGGGTGCGGGGCGAGTACCTGCCTCTCTCACGAAGGGAGTGTCACCGGTAAGAAGCCTCTTCCCACGTCTGCTTGCCGACTTACGCTCGCCCCGACGAGAGGCCCAACCGAAAGAGTGGAAAGGGGCAGAGATTTCCAGGGTCGCCCCACCAGGGATGCAATACCCCAGTGCAGGCAGTCGGCCCTGCCCCGAACCTACTCGGTGGTTTGAAGGTTAACCTCTTGGGGAAAAGCAGCGATTCGCCTCGCGGTGCGTGCCTCCGCGGATCTAAACCCCCTCGATCGATGTGGGGCCAGAGGACCCCTTTTCCCCGTACGAAACTGTCAGCTCACCATGGGCTCGACGTCCGTGGGTCGGGGAGTTGAGCGCTTACGCGCGGCGGGACCTTATAACCTGCAGCGGCTGAGGAGCGAAGATTTCCAGGGTGGGCCCCCGGGGATGCCATACCCCGAGCAGCCTGTCGGCCCCGCTCCTAGCACGCTGGCAAGCAATGGAGTCTTCCCCGCGGCAGCCACCGCCTTCGCCCTAGCCTCGCCGTCAGTCGATGAAGAACGTCGTTCGCCCTCCTCTGCTCGGGATTTGGAAACGGCCTGGCCTTCGCCTACTCCGTCGGGCAACTGCCTTCCGCCAGCCCCTTCCCTCGAATCCCCTTCTTCCATTTTAGACCCGATCAGGGGATTGGTCAGCCCAGCCCTGGGGTAGGAAGAGGGGTTGGGGTCGGTTCGGCTTCGGGTGCCCCCGCTCGGCCAAAGGTTCCCCTCGCTTTGGAAGCACGCGAGGTCGCGGAGGGTGTCGGGGTTATTTTCGGCTCCCTGGCTTCGCGGGAGCGGCCTTCGGCTAGGGCCGACGCCGTCCGGCCCGCGCAGATTTGGACCGGGGTCCGGGGCGAGTACCTGCCTCTCTCACGAAGGGAGTGTCACCGGTAAGAAGCCTCTTCCCACGTCTGCTTGCCGACTTACGCTCGCCCCGACGAGAGGCCCAACCGAAAGAGTGGAAAGAGGCAGAGATTTCCAGGGTCGCCCCACCAGGGATGCAATACCCCAGTGCAGACTGTCGGCCCTGCCCCGAACCTACTCGGTGGTTTGAAGGTTAACCTCTTGGGGAAAAGCAGCGATTCGCCTCGCGGTGCGTGCCTCCGCGGATCTAAACCCCCCTCGATCGATGTGGGGCCAGAGGACCCCTTTTCCCCGTACGAAACGGCCGGCTCACCATGGGCTCGACATCCGTGGGTCGGAGAGTTGAGCGCTTACGCGCGGCGGGACCTTATAACCTGCAGCGGCTGAGGAGCGAAGATTTCCAGGGTGGGCCCCCGGGGATGCCATACCCCGAGCAGCCAGTCGGCCCCGCTCCTAGCGCGCTGACGAGCAATGGAGTCTTCCCCGCGGCAGCCACCGCCCTCGCCTCGCCGTCGGTCGATGAAGAGCCGAGTTCGCCCTCCTCTGCTCGGGACTCGGAAACGGCCTGGCCTTCGCCTACTCCGTCGGGCAACTGCCTTCCGCCAGCCCCTTCCCTCGAATCCCCTTCTTCCATTTTAGACCCGATCAGGGGATTGGTCAGCCCAGCCCTGGGGTAGGAAGAGGGGTTGGGGTCGGTTCGGCTTCCGGTGCCCCCGCTCGGCCAAAGGTCCCCTCGCTTTGGAAGCACGCGAGGGTGCCGGGGTTATTTTCGGCTTGACGCCTAAGTCCGGTCCCTGCCGGCTCCCGTCGAGGCCCGCGGTCAAAACCAGCTCCCCGGCTGTCGGAGCCGGAGCCCCGCAGCCCGAGCGGACGCACCGAGTCCCTCATGTAAGGGATAGCCGCCCCTACGGAACGGCCCGGACTGGGACCAGGCTCCCCCAGGCGCCGAAGGGGTGGGTCGGCCGTGTTGCCGAAGCTTAGCCGGCGCTGATGACCGCAGCCCCTAACGACGCCCACAGGCGGGGGAGCCAAGGAGAGCACTAGGAAGACGTGGCGGGGTCGGACGGCTCAATTTCCAGGGTGGGACCCCGGGGGTTCAGTACCCCGGGCATCCGGTCGGTTTCGCCGGCGAGACCCCAAGCCTTCCACGGCCCCCTTCGTGGGTGCAGGGATACCGAGCAGGGTGGCTTAGACGCCAATTCCCCAGAAGTATTAGGGATAGGGTTTGTCCGGGCGCCATCCGCAGCGACAACCTCGCAAAAGAAGCTCTCTTCCACAAAGCACGGGCAACGTTCGGGTGCGAGTGTTGGTCTCCCATGGTCTACCGACTCCCCCGGGCGGCCCAAGCGTTACGCCCACGGCCGGGCCCTCGAGCAGGCGCACCCCTGGTGCCTCTCGTAAGGGAAGGCTACGGTCCTCAACCCCTCGTATGGCGGGGAGGGCGCATTTGAAACGCTAAAGGACGAGCCCTGTTCGGGACCTGGCGGGGATCCGCGGATTGGCGAGAGGGATGGGTCTGCCGTTGGTCAGAGGGGACGCACCCCTGGGACGCAGTTTGGCATTAGCGACCGATGGCCCATCTACGACCATGTACTCCGGGAGCGCCAAGGAGGACGCGGGTGGGCTTTGGGGGCAGACTCAATTTCCAGGGTCTGGGCGCCGGGGGTGCAATACCCTTAAGCGCTCATGTCGGTTTCGTCTGCCGCCCGCCTCTGGCCCGGCTCCTAGTGACGGGTGCTGTGAACGTGCGATCGTGCTTGCGGTTGAAGAGTTCGAAGGCTACCGCTGGGGATAACACGCCCGGGGAATTTAGAAAAACCCCCCCCTCCGCTACAATCTCTGCTTCTGCCGGACTCGGAGGGGAGCCGCCCCGGGGGCGACCGCTCCCTCTCCTCTTCCGCGGCGTGCCGCGCGCTTCGCCGTCAGCAGCGGAGCGAACCTTTTTCTCGGTCCGCAGCTCTTCAGGCGTAGGCGGGCAGCGCTAACAGGGTACACTGGGGACCACTCGACCGCTACCGCTCCTACGGCAGACGACCCTACCTACCGCGGAAGCGCCACGGTGGGTCTAAGCCTCGTCCCCGCGAGGAGCAAGCGGGAGCCGTCCCTTTTCGTGCTGCGGAAATAAACCGTGGACACAGAAGTGTCTGCGCTCTCCGACCGGGCGGGGGGCGATTGGACTTGCCCGAGGGACACTAGGCGAGGCGCTACCGCGGGGAGCCGGAGCTCCTCGCTGGACGCTGCCGCCGCCAACGCCGCCGCCCCCCACCCACGGTACGGTGGAGTACGCCCGTTCCATACGCTTCGTAGCAAACCTCAGCCGAAGCAGAGAGTCCTACCGCTTGTGGCAGGAGCGGGGCCGTGCGAGGACCACACTGGCACCGCGCTACACAACCTTAGGCAGAGGACGACAGCCGCTCACGGGGAGCGGGGGATTGATGCGCGACCAAGACTGAGGCTAAGGAACGCTTTACCATAAACCGGCCGGGGCCAATACCCCTGACCGAGCAAAGTGCCTTGCCCCGCCGGATCGCGCTGTGTCAGATCGATCAAAAGAGCGGAGAGCCGAGACTCTACCGCTGGGAGTTTGTGGAGAACGGCCTGGCTTGCGTCCCGTCCTCCCGCCCTCGACCTCACATGGCTAGCCTCACCCGCCGGGAGCCACCCCATTGGGGACCGTAGGGCGGAGAAGGGGTCTCCGCGTCCGGAATTTTACTTGTGGAGAACGGCCTGGCTTACGTCCCGTCCTCCCGCCCTCGACCTCACATGGCTAGCCTCACCCGCCGGGCGCCACCCCATTGGGGACCGTAGGGCGGAGAAGGGGTCTCCGCGTCCGGAATTTTACTTGTGGAGAACGGCCTGGCTTACGTCCCGTCCTCCCGCCCTCGACCTCACATGGCTAGCCTCACCCGCCGGGCGCCACCCCATTGGGGACCGTAGGGCGGAGAAGGGGTCTCCGCGTCCGGAATTTTACTTGTGGAGAACGGCCTGGCTTACGTCCCGTCCTCCCGCCCTCGACCTCACATGGCTAGCCTCACCCGCCGGGCGCCACCCCATTGGGGACCGTAGGGCGGAGAAGGGGTCTCCGCGTCCGGAATTTCTTGTGGAGAACGGCCTGGCTTACGTCCCGTCCTCCCATGGCTAGCCTCACCCGCCGGGCGCCACCCCATTGGGGACCGTAGGGCGGAGAAGGGGTCTCCGCGTCCGGAATTTTACTTGTGGAGAACGGCCTGGCTTACGTCCCGTCCTCCCGCCCTCGACCTCACATGGCTAGCCTCACCCGCCGGGCGCCACCCCATTGGGGACCGTAGGGCGGAGAAGGGGTCTCCGCGTCCGGAATTTTACTTGTGGAGAACGGCCTGGCTTACGTCCCGTCCTCCCGCCCTCGACCTCACATGGCTAGCCTCACCCGCCGGGCGCCACCCCATTGGGGACCGTAGGGCGGAGAAGGGGTCTCCGCGTCCGGAATTTCTTGTGGAGAACGGCCTGGCTTACGTCCCGTCCTCCCATGGCTAGCCTCACCCGCCGGGCGCCACCCCATTGGGGACCGTAGGGCGGAGAAGGGGTCTCCGCGTCCGGAATTTACTTGTGGAGAACGGCCTGGCTTACGTCCCGTCCTCCCGCCCTCGACCTCACATGGCTAGCCTACCCCGCCGGGCGCCACTCCATTGGGGATACGGTACAGCAAAGCGCGACGCCGCACGATGCCAACACTTTGTGCAAAAACCTGGCAGAGTCGACCAAAACCTCGCTTCTTTGACCGGTATTTTTGATGCTTTTCTCTGCCGCCGAAGGTGCACTGAGGGTCGGATCGCCCAAAATTTTTATGTTTTTGTCTGCGGTTCTTCCGAGAGGTGCCCGCCTGGCAGTTCTTTTTCAGCAGCCTTCGAAGGACATCCGGCGGGCAAGCCAGGGGTCGGCAGCCGCCGGCGGTGAGCCTTCCCCGGCAGGAGCAGGGCAGCTCGGACCGCAAAATTTTTTCGACTTTCGCCGAGGCCAAAAGCCCATGCACTTCGAAATCCTGCCCGCAGCGCCGTCTCCTGTCAGACTTCCCATGCCGCCTGCGGTGGTCCTCGCCCGGCAGAGAGAATCCGGAGTCGCCCTCTCACCGGTTCTTTTTCACCATTCCGGAGCTCTGAAATCTGCCGGACACCGAGTGGCCGAGGACGCTTCCAGGAGGGCGGCAGCGAGAGGCAGAGTGCCACCGGTCGGGTCCCCGGTTCTCCCACACTTTGAAAATTTTTCCCCGTGTGTTCTGGTGGGATGGAGAGAGAGCGTGGCTTATGCGCCCTCTGCCCCGCGGTACGCCCTTGGCTAGCCTTACGCCGGTGGTTCGCCAGGCCACCGGCACCTTGTACAGCGGGGTCGGCGTGGCTTATGCGCCCTCTCCCCCGCGGTCCGCCCTGGCTAGCCTTACGCCGGTGGTTCGCCAGGCCACCGGCACCTTGTATGGCGGGGACGGCGTGGCTTATGCGCCCGTCAACCCACCTGCTCGCCCCGGCTAGCCTTTTACCCGGAGGGCGCCACGCTCCGGGTACCAGTGAGCGGCACGAACCCAGTCATACCATGCCGCTCACCTCGCGCCCTCTCCGGCCTCCGCCGCGGAGACCTCCCGCTCTGTTCTGCGGAGAGCGATTACGGGCAAAATCTACAAAGTCCCCGATGGTTAAGGACGTAGACTGTTGAGCGGGACCTACACACTCTTGTAGCCGAAGGGGCTCGCCATTTCCCGCAGAAAATGGATCACCTCCCGCAGAGGAACATGAAATGCCCCTTCCCGCGGGACCCGAAGGACCGCCCTGTCCGAGCAGGCCTCCAGGACCACGGCACGCAAAAGCGACTCAGTCCCGCTGGCATTACAAATCTGACTTAGTGCAAAAACCTGGCAGAGTCGACCAAAACCTCGCTTCTTTGACCGGTATTTTTGATGCTTTTCTCTGCCGCCGAAGGTGCACTGAGGGTGGGATCGGTTCGTTTTGGTCTGCGGTTCTTCCGAGAGGTGCCCGTCTCGGGGTTCTTTTTCAGCAGCCTTCGAAGGCCATCCGGCGGGCAAGCCAGGGGTTGGCAGCCGCCGGCGGTGAGCCTTCCCCGGCAGGAGCAGGGCAGCTCGGACCGCAAAATTTTTTCGACTTTCGCCGAGGCCAAAAGCCCATGCACTTTTAAAGCCTGCCCGCCGCGCCGTCTCCTGTCAGACTTCCCATGCCGCCTGCGGTGGTCCTCGCCCGGCAGAGAGAAGCCGGATTCGCCCTCTCACCGGTTCTTTTTCACCATTCCGGAGCTCTGAAATCTGCCGGACACCGAGTGGCCGAGGACGCTTCCAGGAGGGCGGCAGCGAGAGGCAGAGTGCCACCGGTCGGGTCCCCGGTTCTCCCACACTTTGAAAATTTTTCCCCGTTTGTTCTGGTGGGATGGAGAGAGAGCGTGGCTTATGCGCCCTCTGCCCCGCGGTACGCCCTTGGCTAGCCTTACGCCGGTGGTTCGCCAGGCCACCGGCACCTTGTACAGCGGGGTCGGCGTGGCTTATGCGCCCTCTCCCCCGCGGTCCGCCCTGGCTAGCCTTACGCCGGTGGTTCGCCAGGCCACCGGCACCTTGTATGGCGGGGACGGCGTGGCTTATGCGCCCGTCAACCCACCTGCTCGCCCCGGCTAGCCTTTTACCCGGAGGGCGCCACGCTCCGGGTACCAGTGAGCGGCACGAACCCAGTCATACCATGCCGCTCACCTCGCGCCCTCTCCGGCCTCCGCCGCGGAGACCTCCCGCTCTGTTCTGCGGAGAGCGATTACGGGCACAATCTACAAAGTCCCCGATGGTTAAGGACGTAGACTGTTGAGCGGGACCTACACACTCTTGTAGCCGAAGGGGCTCGCCATTTCCCGCAGAAAATGGATCACCTCCCGCAGAGGAACATGAAATGCCCCTTCCCGCGGGACCCGAAGGACCGCCCTGTCCGAGAAGGCCTCCAGGACCACGGCACGCAAAAGCGACTCAGTCCCGCTGGCATTACGGATCTGACTTAGTGCAAAAGCCTGGCAGAGTCGACCAAAACTCCCCTTCTCTGACCGGTATTTTTGCTGCTTCTCTCTGCCGCCGAAGGTGCACTGAAAGTCGGACCGGTCGGTTTTGGTCTGCGGTTCTTCCGAGAGGTGCCCGTCTCGGGGTTCTTTTTCAGCAGCCTTCGAAGGCCATCCGGCGGGCAAGCCAGGGGTTGGCAGCCGCCGGCGGTAAGCCTTCCCCGGCAGGAGCAGGGCAGCTCGGACCGCAAAATTTTTTCGACTTTCGCCGAGGACAAAAAGCCCAGCCACTTAGAAAGCCTGCCGCGGCGCCGTCTCCTGTCAGACGTCCCCGCCGCCTGCGGTGGTCCTCGCCCGGCAGTGAGAAACCAGAGTCGCCCTCTCTCCGGTTCTTTTTCACCATTCCGGAGCTCTGGAATCTGCCGTACTCCGAGTGACCGAGGACGCTTCCAGGAGGGCGGCAGCGAGAGGCAGAGTGCCACCGGTCGGGTCCCCGGTTCTCCCACACTTTGAAATTTTTTCCCCGTTTGTACTGGTGGGATGGAGAGAGAGCGTGGCTTAAGCGCCCTCTGCCCCGCGGTCCGCCCTGGCTAGCCTTACGCCGGTGGTTCGCCAGGCCACCGGCACCTTGTATGGCGGGGACGGCGTGGCTTATGCGCCCGTCAACCCACCTGCTCGCCCCGGCTAGCCTTTTACCCGGAGGGCGCCACGCTCCGGGTACCAGTGAGCGGCACGAACCCAGTCATACCATGCCGCTCACCTCGCGCCCTCTCCGGCCTCCGCCGCGGAGACCTCCCGCTCTGTTCTGCGGAGAGCGATTACGGGCACAATCTACAAAGTCCCCGATGGTTAAGGACGTAGACTGTTGAGCGGGACCTACACACTCTTGTAGCCGAAGGGGCTCGCCATTTCCCGCAGAAAATGGATCACCTCCCGCAGAGGAACATGAAATGCCCCTTCCCGCGGGACCCGAAGGACCGCCCTGTCCGAGCAGGCCTCCAGGACCACGGCACGCAAAAGCGACTCAGTCCCGCTGGCATTACGGATCTGACTTAGTGCAAAAGCCTGGCAGAGTCGACCAAAACTCCCCTTCTCTGACCGGTATTTTTGCTGCTTCTCTCTGCCGCCGAAGGTGCACTGAAAGTCGGACCGGTCGGTTTTGGTCTGCGGTTCTTCCGAGAGGTGCCCGTCTCGGGGTTCTTTTTCAGCAGCCTTCGAAGGCGATCCGGCGGGCAAGCCAGGGGTTGGCAGCCGCCGGCGGTAAGCCTTCCCCGGCAGGAGCAGGGCAGCTCGGACCGCAAAATTTTTTCGACTTTCGCCGAGGACAAAAAGCCCAGCCACTTAGAAAGCCTGCCGCGGCGCCGTCTCCTGTCAGACGTCCCCGCCGCCTGCGGTGGTCCTCGCCCGGCAGTGAGAAACCAGAGTCGCCCTCTCTCCGGTTCTTTTTCACCCTTCCGGAGCTCTGGAATCTGCCGTACTCCGAGTGACCGAGGACGCTTCCAGGAGGGCGGCAGCGAGAGGCAGAGTGCCACCGGTCGGGTCCCCGGTTCTCCCACACTTTGAAATTTTTTTCCCCGTTTGTACTGGTGGGATGGAGAGAGAGCGTGGCTTAAGCGCCCTCTGCCCCGCGGTCCGCCCTGGCTAGCCTTACGCCGGTGGTTCGCCAGGCCACCGGCACCTTGTATGGCGGGGACGGCGTGGCTTATGCGCCCGTCAACCCACCTGCTCGCCCCGGCTAGCCTTTTACCCGGAGGGCGCCACGCTCCGGGTACCAGTGAGCGGCACGAACCCAGTCATACCATGCCGCTCACCTCGCGCCCTCTCCGGCCTCCGCCGCGGAGACCTCCCGCTCTGTTCTGCGGAGAGCGATTACGGGCACAATCTACAAAGTCCCCGATGGTTAAGGACGTAGACTGTTGAGCGGGACCTACACACTCTTGTAGCCGAAGGGGCTCGCCATTTCCCGCAGAAAATGGATCACCTCCCGCAGAGGAACATGAAATGCCCCTTCCCGCGGGACCCGAAGGACCGCCCTGTCCGAGCAGGCCTCCAGGACCACGGCACGCAAAAGCGACTCAGTCCCGCTGGCATTACGGATCTGACTTAGTGCAAAAGCCTGGCAGAGTCGACCAAAACTCCCCTTCTCTGACCGGTATTTTTGCTGCTTCTCTCTGCCGCCGAAGGTGCACTGAAAGTCGGACCGGTCGGTTTTGGTCTGCGGTTCTTCCGAGAGGTGCCCGTCTCGGGGTTCTTTTTCAGCAGCCTTCGAAGGCGATCCGGCGGGCAAGCCAGGGGTTGGCAGCCGCCGGCGGTAAGCCTTCCCCGGCAGGAGCAGGGCAGCTCGGACCGCAAAATTTTTTCGACTTTCGCCGAGGACAAAAAGCCCAGCCACTTAGAAAGCCTGCCGCGGCGCCGTCTCCTGTCAGACGTCCCCGCCGCCTGCGGTGGTCCTCGCCCGGCAGTGAGAAACCAGAGTCGCCCTCTCTCCGGTTCTTTTTCACCATTCCGGAGCTCTGGAATCTGCCGTACTCCGAGTGACCGAGGACGCTTCCAGGAGGGCGGCAGCGAGAGGCAGAGTGCCACCGGTCGGGTCCCCGGTTCTCCCACACTTTGAAATTTTTTCCCCGTTTGTACTGGTGGGATGGAGAGAGAGCGTGGCTTAAGCGCCCTCTGCCCCGCGGTCCGCCCTGGCTAGCCTTACGCCGGTGGTTCGCCAGGCCACCGGCACCTTGTATGGCGGGGACGGCGTGGCTTATGCGCCCGTCAACCCACCTGCTCGCCCCGGCTAGCCTTTTACCCGGAGGGCGCCACGCTCCGGGTACCAGTGAGCGGCACGAACCCAGTCATACCATGCCGCTCACCTCGCGCCCTCTCCGGCCTCCGCCGCGGAGACCTCCCGCTCTGTTCTGCGGAGAGCGATTACGGGCACAATCTACAAAGTCCCCGATGGTTAAGGACGTAGACTGTTGAGCGGGACCTACACACTCTCGTAGCCGAAGGGGCTCGCCATTTCCCGCAGAAAATGGATCACCTCCCGCAGAGGAACATGAAATGCCCCTTCCCGCGGGACCCGAAGGACCGCCCTGTCCGAGCAGGCCTCCAGGACCACGGCACGCAAAAGCGACTCAGTCCCGCTGGCATTACGGATCTGACTTAGTGCAAAAGCCTGGCAGAGTCGACCAAAACTCCCCTTCTCTGACCGGTATTTTTGCTGCTTCTCTCTGCCGCCGAAGGTGCACTGAAAGTCGGACCGGTCGGTTTTGGTCTGCGGTTCTTCCGAGAGGTGCCCGTCTCGGGGTTCTTTTTCAGCAGCCTTCGAAGGCGATCCGGCGGGCAAGCCAGGGGTTGGCAGCCGCCGGCGGTAAGCCTTCCCCGGCAGGAGCAGGGCAGCTCGGACCGCAAAATTTTTTCGACTTTCGCCGAGGACAAAAAGCCCAGCCACTTAGAAAGCCTGCCGCGGCGCCGTCTCCTGTCAGACGTCCCCGCCGCCTGCGGTGGTCCTCGCCCGGCAGAGAGAAGCCGGATTCGCCCTCTCTCCGGTTCTTTTTCACCATTCCGGAGCTCTGAAATCTGCCGTACTCCGAGTGACCGAGGACGCTTCCAGGAGGGCGGCAGCGAGAGGCAGAGTGCCACCGGTCGGGTCCCCGGTTCTCCCACACTTAGAGAATTTTTCGCTTGGTGCTGCTGCGAGGACGTAGGTCTTTCCACCGGGGCAAGCCTGGAGGGCGGTAGCCGGGTTTGGCGCCCTATTCCCGGCTAGCTCTCGGCGGCTTCACCCGGTTGGAGCTCCGACTTCCATGGGCATGTTCCTCACCGGGACCTACGACAAAGTGTGGCCGAGGGACAGTGACACATTCCCGGGTAGCCTGAGTGGCTGCTCCCGCTGAGCCACTTCCATGGGCATTATTCCTCCCCGGGACTTGCCGCCAAGTCTCGGCCGGGGGACAGTGACACATTCCCGGCTAGCCTGAGTGGCTGCTCCCGCTGAGCCACTTCCATGGGCATTATTCCTCCCCGGGACTTGCCGCCAAGTCTTGGCCGGGGGACAGTGACACATTCCCGGGTAGCCTGAGTGGCTGCTCCCGCTGAGCCACTTCCATGGGCATTATTCCTCCCCGGGACTTGCCGCCAAGTCTTGGCCGGGGGACAGTGACACATTGCCGGGTAGCCTGAGTGGCTGCTCCCGCTGAGCTCTTACTTCCATGGGCATGTTCCTGACCGGGACCAACTACCAAGTGTGGCCGGGTTTCGAGCTCCAAACTCGGCTTGCACTTGGTGGCCAAGGGGGTCCCCTCCGCTCCGGGAAGGGCGCCCTCCAGCGGGCAGACGAGGGTACTTCTAGTCTGCCCGAGCTCCATGGGGCCCCTCTCGCCCCTAGGCTCCCCGCCCAGGGTTCCAGGGTCCCGGCTACAGCCACCCAGCCGAGTCCCATATAGGGTACCGGGCCTGGCAGGAATCATGCCGGAATTAGTGAGACCTCCTCGGCCGCGGCTCAGCCGCAAAACTCCCTTTCGCGGTTCTCTTCCCACCAACTTCCATGGGCATGTTCCTCACCGGGACCTCCGACCAAGTGTGGCCGGGGAACAGTCACCCATGCCCGGGCAGCCTCAGCGAGTGCTCCCGCTGAGGTCAACTTGGAGGTTGGAGCTCCGACTTCCATGGGCACTATTCCTCCCCGGGACCTGCCGCCAAGTCTGGCCGGGGGACAGTGACACATTCCCGGGTAGCCTGAGCGGATGCTCCCGCTGAACTCTTTAGTTCCATGGGCATGTTCCTCATCAGGAACCCAACGACCAAGGGTGGCCGAGGGACAGTGACACATTCTCGGGTAGCCTGAGTGGCTGCTCCCGCTGAGCTACTTCCATGAGCACTATTCCTCCCCGGGACCTGCCGCCAAGTCTGGCCGGGGGACAGTGACACATTCCCGGGTAGCCTGAGTGGCTGCTCCCGCTGAGCTACTTCCATGGGCACTATTCCTCCCCGGGACTTGCCGCCAAGTCTTGGCCGGGGGACAGTGACACATTCCCGGGTAGCCTGAGTGGCTGCTCCCGCTGAGCCACTTCCATGGGCACTATTCCTCCCCGGGACTTGCCGCCAAGTCTTGGCCGGGGGACAGTGACACATTGCCGGGTAGCCTGAGTGGCTGCTCCCGCTGAGCTCTTACTTCCATGGGCATGTTCCTGACCGGGACCAACTACCAAGTGTGGCCGGGTTTCGAGCTCCAAACTCGGCTTGCACTTGGTGGCCAAGGGGGTCCCCTCCGCTCCAGGAAGGGCGCCCTCCAGCGGGCAGACGAGGGTACTTCTAGTCTGCCCGAGCTCCATGGGGCCCCTCTCGCCCCTAGGCTCCCCGCCCAGGGTTCCAGGGTCCCGGCTACAGCCACCCAGCCGAGTCCCATATAGGGTACCGGGCCTGGCAGGAATCATGCCGGAATTAGTGAGACCTCCTCGGCCGCGGCTCAGCCGCAAAACTCCCTTTCGCGGTTCTCTTCCCACCAACTTCCATGGGCATGTTCCTCACCGGGACCTCCGACCAAGTGTGGCCGGGGAACAGTCACCCATGCCCGGGCAGCCTCAGCGAGTGCTCCCGCTGAGGTCAACTTGGAGGTTGGAGCTCCGACTTCCATGGGCACTATTCCTCCCCGGGACCTGCCGCCAAGTCTGGCCGGGGGACAGTGACACATTCCCGGGTAGCCTGAGCGGATGCTCCCGCTGAACTCTTTAGTTCCATGGGCATGTTCCTCATCAGGAACCCAACGACCAAGGGTGGCCGAGGGACAGTGACACATTCTCGGGTAGCCTGAGTGGCTGCTCCCGCTGAGCTACTTCCATGAGCACTATTCCTCCCCGGGACCTGCCGCCAAGTCTGGCCGGGGGACAGTGACACATTCCCGGGTAGCCTGAGTGGCTGCTCCCGCTGAGCTACTTCCATGGGCACTATTCCTCCCCGGGACTTGCCGCCAAGTCTTGGCCGGGGGACAGTGACACATTCCCGGGTAGCCTGAGTGGCTGCTCCCGCTGAGCCACTTCCATGGGCATTATTCCTCCCCGGGACTTGCCGCCAAGTCTTGGCCGGGGGACAGTGACACATTGCCGGGTAGCCTGAGTGGCTGCTCCCGCTGAGCTCTTACTTCCATGGGCATGTTCCTGACCGGGACCAACTACCAAGTGTGGCCGGGTTTCGAGCTCCAAACTCGGCTTGCACTTGGTGGCCAAGGGGGTCCCCTCCGCTCCGGGAAGGGCGCCCTCCAGCGGGCAGACGAGGGTACTTCTAGTCTGCCCGAGCTCCATGGGGCCCCTCTCGCCCCTAGGCTCCCCGCCCAGGGTTCCAGGGTCCCGGCTACAGCCACCCAGCCGAGTCCCATATAGGGTACCGGGCCTGGCAGGAATCATGCCGGAATTAGTGAGACCTCCTCGGCCGCGGCTCAGCCGCAAAACTCCCTTTCGCGGTTCTCTTCCCACCAACTTCCATGGGCATGTTCCTCACCGGGACCTCCGACCAAGTGTGGCCGGGGAACAGTCACCCATGCCCGGGCAGCCTCAGCGAGTGCTCCCGCTGAGGTCAACTTGGAGGTTGGAGCTCCGACTTCCATGGGCACTATTCCTCCCCGGGACCTGCCGCCAAGTCTGGCCGGGGGACAGTGACACATTCCCGGGTAGCCTGAGCGGATGCTCCCGCTGAACTCTTTAGTTCCATGGGCATGTTCCTCATCAGGAACCCAACGACCAAGGGTGGCCGAGGGACAGTGACACATTCTCGGGTAGCCTGAGTGGCTGCTCCCGCTGAGCTACTTCCATGAGCACTATTCCTCCCCGGGACCTGCCGCCAAGTCTGGCCGGGGGACAGTGACACATTCCCGGGTAGCCTGAGTGGCTGCTCCCGCTGAGCTACTTCCATGGGCACTATTCCTCCCCGGGACTTGCCGCCAAGTCTTGGCCGGGGGACAGTGACACATTCCCGGGTAGCCTGAGTGGCTGCTCCCGCTGAGGTACTTCCATGAGCACTATTCCTCCCCGGGACTTGCCGCCAAGTCTTGGCCGGGGGACAGTGACACATTCCCGGGTAGCCTGAGTGGCTGCTCCCGCTGAGCTCCGACTTCCATGGCCATGTTCCTCACCGGGACCTCCGACCAAGCCTGGCCGGGTTTCGAGCTCCAAACTCGGCTTGCACTTGGTGGCCAAGGGGGTCCCCTCCGCTCCGGGAAGGGCGCCCTCCAGCGGGCAGACGAGGGTACTTCTAGTCTGCCCGAGCTCCATGGGGCCCCTCTCGCCCCTAGGCTCCCCGCCCAGGGTTCCAGGGTCCCGGCTACAGCCACCCAGCCGAGTCCCATATAGGGTACCGGGCCTGGCAGGAATCATGCCGGAATTAGTGAGACCTCCTCGGCCGCGGCTCAGCCGCAAAACTCCCTTTCGCGGTTCTCTTCCCACCAACTTCCATGGGCATGTTCCTCACCGGGACCTCCGACCAAGTGTGGCCGGGGAACAGTCACCCATGCCCGGGCAGCCTCAGCGAGTGCTCCCGCTGAGGTCAGCTTGGAGGTTGGAGCTCCGACTTCCATGGGCACTATTCCTCCCCGGGACCTGCCGCCAAGTCTGGCCGGGGGACAGTGACACATTCCCGGGTAGCCTGAGCGGATGCTCCCGCTGAACTCTTTAGTTCCATGGGCATGTTCCTCATCAGGAACCCAACGACCAAGGGTGGCCGAGGGACAGTGACACATTCTCGGGTAGCCTGAGTGGCTGCTCCCGCTGAGCTACTTCCATGAGCACTATTCCTCCCCGGGACCTGCCGCCAAGTCTGGCCGGGGGACAGTGACACATTCCCGGGTAGCCTGAGTGGCTGCTCCCGCTGAGCTACTTCCATGGGCATTATTCCTCCCCGGGACTTGCCGCCAAGTCTTGGCCGGGGGACAGTGACACATTGCCGGGTAGCCTGAGTGGCTGCTCCCGCTGAGCTCTTACTTCCATGGGCATGTTCCTGACCGGGACCAACTACCAAGTGTGGCCGGGTTTCGAGCTCCACACTCGGCTTGCACTTGGTGGCCAAGGGGGTCCCCTCCGCTCCGGGAAGGGCGCCCTCCAGCGGGCAGACGAGGGTACTTCTAGTCTGCCCGAGCTCCATGGGGCCCCTCTCGCCCCTAGGCTCCCCGCCCAGGGTTCCAGGGTCCCGGCTACAGCCACCCAGCCGAGTCCCATATAGGGTACCGGGCCTGGCAGGAATCATGCCGGAATTAGTGAGACCTCCTCGGCCGCGGCTCAGCCGCAAAACTCCCTTTCGCGGTTCTCTTCCCACCAACTTCCATGGGCATGTTCCTCACCGGGACCTCCGACCAAGTGTGGCCGGGGAACAGTCACCCATGCCCGGGCAGCCTCAGCGAGTGCTCCCGCTGAGGTCAACTTGGAGGTTGGAGCTCCGACTTCCATGGGCACTATTCCTCCCCGGGACCTGCCGCCAAGTCTGGCCGGGGGACAGTGACACATTCCCGGGTAGCCTGAGCGGATGCTCCCGCTGAACTCTTTAGTTCCATGGGCATGTTCCTCATCAGGAACCCAACGACCAAGGGTGGCCGAGGGACAGTGACACATTCTCGGGTAGCCTGAGTGGCTGCTCCCGCTGAGCTACTTCCATGAGCACTATTCCTCCCCGGGACCTGCCGCCAAGTCTGGCCGGGGGACAGTGACACATTCCCGGGTAGCCTGAGTGGCTGCTCCCGCTGAGCTACTTCCATGGGCACTATTCCTCCCCGGGACTTGCCGCCAAGTCTTGGCCGGGGGACAGTGACACATTCCCGGGTAGCCTGAGTGGCTGCTCCCGCTGAGGTACTTCCATGAGCACTATTCCTCCCCGGGACTTGCCGCCAAGTCTTGGCCGGGGGACAGTGACACATTCCCGGGTAGCCTGAGTGGCTGCTCCCGCTGAGCTCCGACTTCCATGGCCATGTTCCTCACCGGGACCTCCGACCAAGCCTGGCCGGGTTTCGAGCTCCAAACTCGGCTTGCACTTGGTGGCCAAGGGGGTCCCCTCCGCTCCGGGAAGGGCGCCCTCCAGCGGGCAGACGAGGGTACTTCTAGTCTGCCCGAGCTCCATGGGGCCCCTCTCGCCCCTAGGCTCCCCGCCCAGGGTTCCAGGGTCACGGATCCAACCACCATGCCGAGTCCGGTTTGGGGACCGGGAATGGCAGGAATCAAGCCGGGATCGGTGCGCCCTCCTCGGCCGCGGCTTAGCGCAAAAACTCCCTTTCGCGGTTCTCTTCCCTTCAACTTCCATGGGCACGTTCCACACCGGGACCTACGACCAAGTGAGCCCGGGGAACAGTCACCCATGCCCGGGCAGCCTCAGCAAGTGCTCCCGCTGAGGGCAATTTGGAGTTTGGAGCTCCGACTTCCATGGGCATGTTCCTCACCGGGACCTACGACCAAGCGTGGCCGAGAACAGTGACACATTCCCGGGTAAGCCTGAGCGGCTTCTCCCGCTGAACTCTTACTTCCATGGGCATGTTCCTCATCAGAAACCCAACGACCAAGTGTGGCCGAGGGACAGTGACACATTCACGGGTAGCCTCAGCAGCTGCTCCCGCTGAGCTACTTCCATGGGCACTATTCCTCCCCGGGACTTGCCGCCAAGTCTGGCCGGGGGACAGTGACACATTCCCGGGTAGCCTGAGTGGCTGCTCCCGCTGAGCTACTTCCATGGGCACTATTCCTCCCCGGGACTTGCCGCCAAGTCTTGGCCGGGGGACAGTGACACATTCCCGGGTAGCCTGAGTGGCTGCTCCCGCTGAGCTCTTACTTCCATGGGCACTATTCCTCCCCGGGACTTGCCGCCAAGTCTGGCCGGGGGACAGTGACACATTCCCGGGTAGCCTGAGTGGCTGCTCCCGCTGAGCTCCGACTTCCATGGCCATGTTCCTCACCGGGACCTCCGACCAAGCCTGGCCGGGTTTCGAGCTCCAAACTCGGCTTGCACTTGGTGGCAAAGGGGGTCCCCTCCGCTCCGGGAAGGGCGCCCTCCAGCGGGCAGACGAGGGTACTTCTAGTCTGCCCGAGCTCCATGGGGCCCCTCTCGCCCCTAGGCTCCCCGCCCAGGGTTCCAGGGTCACGGATCCAACCACCATGCCGAGTCCGGTTTGGGGACCGGGAATGGCAGGAATCAAGCCGGGATCGGTGCGCCCTCCTCGGCCGCGGCTTAGCGCAAAAACTCCCTTTCGCGGTTCTCTTCCCTTCAACTTCCATGGGCACGTTCCACACCGGGACCTACGACCAAGTGAGCCCGGGGAACAGTCACCCATGCCCGGGCAGCCTCAGCAAGTGCTCCAGCTGAGGTCAATTTGGAGTTTGGAGCTCCGACTTCCATGGGCATGTTCCTCACCGGGACCTACGACCAAGCGTGGCCGAGAACAGTGACACATTCCCGGGTAAGCCTTAGCGGCTTCTCCCGCTGAGCTCCGACTTCCATGAGCACTATTCCTCCCCGGGACTTGCCGCCAAGTCTGGCCTGGGGGGACAGTGACACATTCCCGGGAAGCCTGTGCGGCTGCTCCCGCTAGGCTCTTACTTCCATGGGCATTATTCCTCCCCGGGACTTGCCGCCAAGTCTGGCCGGGGGACAGTGACTCTTGGCCGGATAGGCCAAGTGGCTTCTCCCGCTGACTTGCCCCTTTGGAAGTAGTAGCTCCTACTTCCATGGGCATTATTCCTCCCCGGGACCTACTGCCTAGTGTAGCCGGGGAACAGTGACTCTTGGCCGGATAGGCCAACTGGCTTCTCCCGCTGACTTGCCCCTTTGGAAGTAGGAGCTCTTACTTCCATGGGCATTATTCCTCCCCGGGACCTACTGCCAAGTGTGGCCGGGGAACAGTGACTCTTGGCCGGATAGGCCAACTGGCTTCTCCCGCTGACTTGCCCCTTTGGAAGTAGGAGCTCTTACTTCCAAGGGCATTACACCTCTCGGGCACTTAGAGCCAAGTGTCTTCACCCTTTGGAGGTAGTAGCTCCTACTTCCATGGGCATTATTCCTCCCAGGGACCTACTGCCAAATGTGGCCGGGGAACAGTGACTCTAGGCCGGATAGGCCAACTGGCTTCTCCCGCTGACTTGCCCCTTTGGAAGTAGTACCTCCTACTTCCATGGGCATTATTCCTCCCCGGGACCTACTGCCAAGTGTGGCCGGGGAACAGTGACCCTTGGCCGGATAGGCCAAGTGGCTTCTCCCGCTGACTTGCCCCTTTGGAAGTAGTAGCTCTTACTTCCATGGGCATTATACCTCTCGGGGACTTAGAGCCAAGTGTCTTCACCCTTTGAAGGTAGTAGCTCCTACTTCCATGGGCATTATTCCTCCCCGGGACCTACTGCCAAGTGTGGCCGGGGAACAGTGACCCTTGGCCGGGTAGGCCAAGTGGCTTCTCCCGCTGACTTGCCCCTTTGGAAGTAGTAGCTCCTACTTCCATGGGCATTATTCCTCCCCGGGACCTACTGCCAAGTGTGGCCGGGGAACAGTGACCCTTGGCCGGATAGGCCAAGTGGCTTCTCCCGCTGACTTGCCCCTTTGGAAGTAGTAGCTCCTACTTCCATGGGCATTATTCCTCCCCGGGACCTACTGCCAAGTGTGGCCGGGGAACAGTGACCCTTGGCCGGATAGGCCAAGTGGCTTCTCCCGCTGACTTGCCCCTTTGGAAGTAGTAGCTCCTACTTCCATGGGCATTATTCCTCCCCGGGACCTACTGCCAAGTGTGGCCGGGGAACAGTGACCCTTGGCCGGATAGGCCAAGTGGCTTCTCCCGCTGACTTGCCCCTTTGGAAGTAGTACCTCCTACTTCCATGGGCATTATTCCTCCCCGGGACCTACTGCCAAGTGTGGCCGGGGAACAGTGACCCTTGGCCGGATAGGCCAAGTGGCTTCTCCCGCTGACTTGCCCCTTTGGAAGTAGTAGCTCTTACTTCCATGGGCATTATACCTCTCGGGGACTTAGAGCCAAGTGTCTTCACCCTTTGAAGGTAGTAGCTCCTACTTCCATGGGCATTATTCCTCCCCGGGACCTACTGCCAAGTGTGGCCGGGGAACAGTGACCCTTGGCCGGGTAGGCCAAGTGGCTTCTCCCGCTGACTTGCCCCTTTGGAAGTAGTAGCTCCTACTTCCATGGGCATTATT
>NW_027285072.1:0-20000 GCF_040894005.1 Engystomops pustulosus
AGACAACCTCAATGATAAGACGCACACTGTTTTCAATGCATTTCTTACTAAAAGAGCTAAGATCGTGATTGTCTTGAGCTAGGACGCTATTCAACTCTAATCTAAGAGAGATTCACTAACTTCATGTAGTAACACCGATACTTTGTCTCCTAACTCATTTTCCTAACCAGACAACCTCAATGATAAGACGCACACTGTTTTCAACGCATTTCTTACTAAAAGAGCTAAGATTGTGATTGTCTCTGTTGCTGAATGAGCTAGGACGCTATTCAACTCTAATCTAAGAGAGACTCACTAACTTCATGAAGGAACACCGTTACTTTGTCTCCTAACTCATTTTCCTAACAAGACAACCTCAATGATAAGACGCACACTGTTTTCAATGCATTTCTTACTAAAAGAGCTAAGATCGTGATTGTCTCTGTTGCTGAATGAGCTAGGACGCTATTCAACTCTAATCTAAGAGAGACTCACTAACTTCATGTAGGAACACCGTTACTTTGTCTCCTAACTCATTTTCCTAACAAGACAACCTCAATGATAAGACGCACACTGTTTTCAATGCATTTCTTGCTAAAAGAGCTAAGATCGTGATTGTCTCTGTTGCTGAATGAGCTAGGACGCTATTCAACTCTAATCTAAGAGAGACTCACTAACTTCATGTAGGAACACCGTTACTTTGTCTCCTAACTCATTTTCCTAACAAGACAACCTCAATGATAAGACGCACACTGTTTTCAATGCATTTCTTGCTAAAAGAGCTAAGATTGTGATTGTCTCTGTTGCTGAATGAGCTAGGACGCTATTCAACTCTAATCTAGGAGAGACTCACTAACTTCATGTAGGAACACCGTTACTTTGTCTCCTAACTCATTTTCCTAACAAGACAACCTCAATGATAAGACGCACACTGTTTTCAATGCATTTCTTGCTAAAAGAGCTAAGATCGTGATTGTCTCTGTTGCTGAATGAGCTAGGACGCTATTCAACTCTAATCTAAGAGAGACTCACTAACTTCATGTAGGAACACCGTTACTTTGTCTCCTAACTCATTTTCCTAACCAGACAACCTCAATGATAAGACGCACACTGTTTTCAACGCATTTCTTGGTAAAAGAGCTAAGATCGTGATTGTCTCTGTTGCTGAATGAGCTAGGACGCTATTCAACTCTAATCTAAGAGAGACTCACTAACTTCATGAAGGAACACCGTTACTTTGTCTCCTAACTCATTTTCCTAACCAGACAGCCTCAATGATAAGACGCACACTGTTTTCAATGCATTTCTTACTAAAAGAGCTAAGATCGTGATTGTCTCTGTTGCTGAATGAGCTAGGACGCTATTCAACTCTAATCTAAGAGAGACTCACTAACTTCATGTAGGAACACCGTTACTTTGTCTCCTAACTCATTTTCCTAACAAGACAACCTCAATGATAAGACGCACACTGTTTTTAATGAATTTCTTGTTAAAAGAGCTAAGATCGTGATTGTCTCTGTTGCTGAATGAGCTAGGACGCTATTCAACTCTAATCTAGGAGAGACTTACTAAATTCATGTAGGAACACCGTTACTTTGTCTCCTAACTCATTTTCCTAACAAGACAACCTCAATGATAAGACGCACACTGTTTTCAATGCATTTCTTGCTAAAAGAGCTAAGATCGTGATTGTCTCTGTTGCTGAACTAGCTAGGACGCTATTCAACTCTAATCTAAGAGAGACTCACTAACTTCATGAAGGAACACCGTTACTTTGTCTCCTAACTCATTTTCCTAACAAGACAACCTCAATGATAAGACGCACACTGTTTTCAATGCATTTCTTGGTAAAAGAGCTAAGATCGTGATTGTCTCTGTTGCTGAATGAGCTAGGACGCTATTCAACTCTAATCTAAGAGAGACTCACTAACTTCATGTAGGAACACCGTTACTTTGTCTCCTAACTCATTTTCCTAACAAGACAACCTCAATGATAAGACGCACACTGTTTTCAATGCATTTCTTGCTAAAAGAGCTAAGATCGTGATTGTCTCTGTTGCTGAATGAGCTAGGACGCTATTCAACTCTAATCTAGGAGAAACTCACTAACTTCATGTAGGAACACCGTTACTTTGTCTCCTAACTCATTTTCCTAACAAGACAACCTCAATGATAAGACGCACACTGTTTTCAATGCATTTCTTACTAAAAGAGCTAAGATCGTGATTCTCTCTGTTGCTGAATGAGCTAGGACGCTATTCAACTCTAATCTAAGAGAGACTCACTAACTTCATGTAGGAACACCGTTACTTTGTCTCCTAACTCATTTTCCTAACCAGACAACCTCAATGATAAGACGCACACTGTTTTCAACGCATTTCTTGGTAAAAGAGCTAAGATTGTGATTGTCTCTGTTGCTGAATGAGCTAGGACGCTATTCAACTCTAATCTAAGAGAGACTCACTAACTTCATGAAGGAACACCGTTACTTTGTCTCCTAACTCATTTTCCTAACCAGACAACCTCAATGATAAGACGCACACTGTTTTCAATGCATTTCTTGCTAAAAGAGCTAAGATCGTGATTGTCTCTGTTGCTGAATGAGCTAGGACGCTATTCAACTCTAATCTAGGAGAGACTCACTAACTTCATGTAGGAACACCGTTACTTTGTCTCCTAACTCATTTTCCTAACAAGACAACCTCAATGATAAGACGCACACTGTTTTCAATGCATTTCTTGCTAAAAGAGCTAAGATTGTGATTGTCTCTGTTGCTGAATGAGCTAGGACGCTAGTCAACTGTAATCTAGGAGAGACTCACTAACTTCATGTAGGAACACCGTTACTTTGTCTCCTAACTCATTTTCCTAACAAGACAACCTCAATGATAAGACGCACACTGTTTTCAACGCATTTCTTGGTAAAAGAGCTAAGATCGTGATTGTCTCTGTTGCTGAATGAGCTAGGACGCTATTCAACTCTAATCTAAGAGAGACTCACTAACTTCATGTAGGAACACCGTTACTTTGTCTCCTAACTCATTTTCCTAACCAGACAACCTCAATGATAAGACGCACACTGTTTTCAATGCATTTCTTGGTAAAAGAGCTAAGATCGTGATTGTCTCTGTTGCTGAATGAGCTAGGACGCTATTCAACTCTAATCTGAGACTCACTAACTTCATGTAGGAACACCGTTACTTTGTCTCCTAACTCATTTTCCTAACAAGACAACCTCAATGATAAGACGCACACTGTTTTCAATGCATTTCTTGCTAAAAGAGCTAAGATCGTGATTGTCTCTGTTGCTGAATGAGCTAGGACGCTATTCAACTCTAATCTAGGAGAGACTCACTAACTTCATGTAGGAACACCGTTACTTTGTCTCCTAACTCATTTTCCTAACAAGACAACCTCAATGATAAGACGCACACTGTTTTCAATGCATTTCTTACTAAAAGAGCTAAGATCGTGATTGTCTCTGTTGCTGAATGAGCTAGGACGCTATTCAACTCTAATCTAAGAGAGACTCACTAACTTCATGTAGGAACACCGTTACTTTGTCTCCTAACTCATTTTCCTAACAAGACAACCTCAATGATAAGACGCACACTGTTTTCAATGCATTTCTTGCTAAAAGAGCTAAGATCGTGATTGTCTCTGTTGCTGAATGAGCTAGGACGCTATTCAACTCTAATCTAGGAGAGACTTACTAACTTCATGTAGGAACACCGTTACTTTGTCTCCTAACTCATTTTCCTAACAAGACAACCTCAATGATAAGACGCACACTGTTTTCAATGCATTTCTTGCTAAAAGAGCTAAGATTGTGATTGTCTCTGTTGCTGAATGAGCTAGGACGCTATTCAACTGTAATCTAGGAGAGACTCACTAACTTCATGTAGGAACACCGTTACTTTGTCTCCTAACTCATTTTCCTAACAAGACAACCTCAATGATAAGACGCACACTGTTTTCAACGCATTTCTTGGTAAAAGAGCTAAGATCGTGATTGTCTCTGTTGCTGAATGAGCTAGGACGCTATTCAACTCTAATCTAAGAGAGACTCACTAACTTCATGAAGGAACACCGTTACTTTGTCTCCTAACTCATTTTCCTAACCAGACAACCTCAATGATAAGACGCACACTGTTTTCAATGCATTTCTTGCTAAAAGAGCTAAGATCGTGATTGTCTCTGTTGCTGAATGAGCTAGGACGCTATTCAACTCTAATCTAGGAGAGACTTACTAACTTCATGTAGGAACACCGTTACTTTGTCTCCTAACTCATTTTCCTAACCAGACAACCTCAATGATAAGACGCACACTGTTTTCAATGCATTTCTTGGTAAAAGAGCTATGATCGTGATTGTCTCTGTTGCTGAATGAGCTAGGACGCTATTCAACTCTAATCTAAGAGAGACTCACTAACTTCATGTAGGAACACCGTTACTTTGTCTCCTAACTCATTTTCCTAACAAGACAACCTCAATGATAAGACGCACACTGTTTTCAATGCATTTCTTGCTAAAAGAGCTAAGATCGTGATTGTCTCTGTTGCTGAATGAGCTAGGACGCTATTCAACTCTAATCTAGGAGAAACTCACTAACTTCATGTAGGAACACCGTTACTTTGTCTCCTAACTCATTTTCCTAACAAGACAACCTCAATGATAAGACGCACACTGTTTTCAATGCATTTCTTACTAAAAGAGCTAAGATTTTGATTCTCTCTGTTGCTGAATGAGCTAGGACGCTATTCAACTCTAATCTAAGAGAGACTCACTAACTTCATGTAGGAACACCGTTACTTTGTCTCCTAACTCATTTTCCTAACAAGACAACCTCAATGATAAGACGCACACTGTTTTCAATGCATTTCTTGCTAAAAGAGCTAAGATCGTGATTGTCTCTGTTGCTGAATGAGCTAGGACGCTATTCAACTCTAATCTAGGAGAGACTCACTAACTTCATGTAGGAACACCGTTACTTTGTCTCCTAACTCATTTTCCTAACAAGACAACCTCAATGATAAGACGCACACTGTTTTCAACGCATTTCTTGGTAAAAGAGCTAAGATCGTGATTGTCTCTGTTGCTGAATGAGCTAGGACGCTATTCAACTCTAATCTAAGAGAGACTCACTAACTTCATGAAGGAACACCGTTACTTTGTCTCCTAACTCATTTTCCTAACCAGACAACCTCAATGATAAGACGCACACTGTTTTCAATGCATTTCTTGCTAAAAGAGCTAAGATCGTGATTGTCTCTGTTGCTGAATGAGCTAGGACGCTATTCAACTCTAATCTAGGAGAAACTCACTAACTTCATGTAGGAACACCGTTACTTTGTCTCCTAACTCATTTTCCTAACAAGACAACCTCAATGATAAGACGCACACTGTTTTCAATGCATTTCTTACTAAAAGAGCTAAGATCGTGATTCTCTCTGTTGCTGAATGAGCTAGGACGCTATTCAACTCTAATCTAAGAGAGACTCACTAACTTCATGTAGGAACACCGTTACTTTGTCTCCTAACTCATTTTCCTAACCAGACAACCTCAATGATAAGACGCACACTGTTTTCAACGCATTTCTTGGTAAAAGAGCTAAGATTGTGATTGTCTCTGTTGCTGAATGAGCTAGGACGCTATTCAACTCTAATCTAAGAGAGACTCACTAACTTCATGAAGGAACACCGTTACTTTGTCTCCTAACTCATTTTCCTAACCAGACAACCTCAATGATAAGACGCACACTGTTTTCAATGCATTTCTTACTAAAAGAGCTAAGATCGTGATTGTCTCTGTTGCTGAATGAGCTAGGACGCTATTCAACTCTAATCTAAGAGAGACTCACTAACTTCATGTAGGAACACCGTTACTTTGTCTCCTAACTCATTTTCCTAACAAGACAACCTCAATGATAAGACGCACACTGTTTTCAATGCATTTCTTGCTAAAAGAGCTAAGATCGTGATTGTCTCTGTTGCTGAATGAGCTAGGACGCTATTCAACTCTAATCTAGGAGAGACTCACTATTTTCATGTAGGAACACCGTTACTTTGTCTCCTAACTCATTTTGCTAACAAGACAACCTCAATGATAAGACGCACACTGTTTTCAATGTATTTCTTGCTAAAAGAGCTAAGATTGTGATTGTCTCTGTTGCTGAATGAGCTAGGACGCTATTCAACTCTAATCTAGGAGAGACTCACTAACTTCATGTAGGAACACCGTTACTTTGTCTCCTAACTCATTTTCCTAACAAGACAACCTCAATGATAAGACGCACACTGTTTTCAATGCATTTCTTGCTAAAAGAGCTAAGATCGTGATTGTCTCTGTTGCTGAATGAGCTAGGACGCTATTCAACTCTAATCTAAGAGAGACTCACTAACTTCATGTAGGAACACCGTTACTTTGTCTCCTAACTCATTTTCCTAACCAGACAACCTCAATGATAAGACGCACACTGTTTTCAACGCATTTCTTGGTAAAAGAGCTAAGATCGTGATTGTCTCTGTTGCTGAATGAGCTAGGACGCTATTCAACTCTAATCTAAGAGAGACTCACTAACTTCATGAAGGAACACCGTTACTTTGTCTCCTAACTCATTTTCCTAACCAGACAACCTCAATGATAAGACGCACACTGTTTTTAATGCATTTCTTACTAAAAGAGCTAAGATCGTGATTGTCTCTGTTGCTGAATGAGCTAGGACGCTATTCAACTCTAATCTAAGAGAGACTCACTAACTTCATGTAGGAACACCGTTACTTTGTCTCCTAACTCATTTTCCTAACAAGACAACCTCAATGATAAGACGCACACTGTTTTTAATGAATTTCTTGTTAAAGAGCTAAGATCGTGATTGTCTCTGTTGCTGAATGAGCTAGGACGCTATTCAACTCTAATCTAGGAGAGACTTACTAAATTCATGTAGGAACACCGTTACTTAGTCTCCTAACTCATTTTTCTAACAAGACAACCTCAATGATAAGACGCACACTGTTTTCAATGCATTTCTTACTAAAAGAGCTAAGATCGTGATTGTCTCTGTTGCTGAATGAGCTAGGACGCTATTCAACTCTAATCTAAGAGAGATTCACTAACTTCATGTAGGAACACCGTTACTTTGTCTCCTAACTCATTTTCCTAACAAGACAACCTCAATGATAAGACGCACACTGTTTTCAATGCATTTCTTGCTAAAAGAGCTAAGATCGTGATTGTCTCTGTTGCTGAACTAGCTAGGACGCTATTCAACTCTAATCTAAGAGAGACTCACAAACTTCATGTAGGAACACCGTTACTTTGTCTCCTAACTCATTTTCCTAACAAGACAACCTCAATGATAAGACGCACACTGTTTTCAATGCATTTCTTGTTAAAGAGCTAAGATCGTGATTGTCTCTGTTGCTGAATGAGCTAGGACGCTATTCAATTCTAATCTAAGAGAGACTGACTAACTTCATGTAGGAACACCGTTACTTTGTCTCCTAACTCATTTTCCTAACAAGACAACCTCAATGATAAGACGCACACTGTTTTCAATGCATTTCTTACTAAAAGAGCTAAGATCGTGATTGTCTCTGTTGCTGAATGAGCTAGGACGCTATTCAACTCTAATCTAAGAGAGATTCACTAACTTCATGTAGGAACACCGTTACTTTGTCTCCTAACTCATTTTCCTAACCAGACAACCTCAATGATAAGACGCACACTGTTTTCAACGCATTTCTTGGTAAAAGAGCTAAGATTGTGATTGTCTCTGTTGCTGAATGAGCTAGGACGCTATTCAACTCTAATCTAAGAGAGACTCACTAACTTCATGAAGGAACACCGTTACTTTGTCTCCTAACTCATTTTCCTAACAAGACAACCTCAATGATAAGACGCACACTGTTTTCAATGCATTTCTTACTAAAAGAGCTAAGATCGTGATTGTCTCTGTTGCTGAATGAGCTAGGACGCTATTCAACTCTAATCTAAGAGAGACTCACTAACTTCATGTAGGAACACCGTTACTTTGTCTCCTAACTCATTTTCCTAACAAGACAACCTCAATGATAAGACGCACACTGTTTTCAATGCATTTCTTGCTAAAAGAGCTAAGATCGTGATTGTCTCTGTTGCTGAATGAGCTAGGACGCTATTCAACTCTAATCTAGGAGAGACTCACTAACTTCATGTAGGAACACCGTTACTTTGTCTCCTAACTCATTTTCCTAACAAGACAACCTCAATGATAAGACGCACACTGTTTTCAATGCATTTCTTGCTAAAAGAGCTAAGATTGTGATTGTCTCTGTTGCTGAATGAGCTAGGACGCTATTCAACTCTAATCTAGGAGAGACTCACTAACTTCATGTAGGAACACCGTTACTTTGTCTCCTAACTCATTTTCCTAACAAGACAACCTCAATGATAAGACGCACACTGTTTTCAATGCATTTCTTGCTAAAAGAGCTAAGATCGTGATTGTCTCTGTTGCTGAATGAGCTAGGACGCTATTCAACTCTAATCTAAGAGAGACTCACTAACTTCATGTAGGAACACCGTTACTTTGTCTCCTAACTCATTTTCCTAACCAGACAACCTCAATGATAAGACGCACACTGTTTTCAACGCATTTCTTGGTAAAAGAGCTAAGATCGTGATTGTCTCTGTTGCTGAATGAGCTAGGACGCTATTCAACTCTAATCTAAGAGAGACTCACTAACTTCATGAAGGAACACCGTTACTTTGTCTCCTAACTCATTTTCCTAACCAGACAGCCTCAATGATAAGACGCACACTGTTTTCAATGCATTTCTTACTAAAAGAGCTAAGATCGTGATTGTCTCTGTTGCTGAATGAGCTAGGACGCTATTCAACTCTAATCTAAGAGAGACTCACTAACTTCATGTAGGAACACCGTTACTTTGTCTCCTAACTCATTTTCCTAACAAGACAACCTCAATGATAAGACGCACACTGTTTTTAATGAATTTCTTGTTAAAGAGCTAAGATCGTGATTGTCTCTGTTGCTGAATGAGCTAGGACGCTATTCAACTCTAATCTAGGAGAGACTTACTAAATTCATGTAGGAACACCGTTACTTAGTCTCCTAACTCATTTTTCTAACAAGACAACCTCAATGATAAGACGCACACTGTTTTCAATGCATTTCTTACTAAAAGAGCTAAGATCGTGATTGTCTCTGTTGCTGAATGAGCTAGGACGCTATTCAACTCTAATCTAAGAGAGATTCACTAACTTCATGTAGGAACACCGTTACTTTGTCTCCTAACTCATTTTCCTAACAAGACAACCTCAATGATAAGACGCACACTGTTTTCAATGCATTTCTTGCTAAAAGAGCTAAGATCGTGATTGTCTCTGTTGCTGAACTAGCTAGGACGCTATTCAACTCTAATCTAAGAGAGACTCACTAACTTCATGAAGGAACACCGTTACTTTGTCTCCTAACTCATTTTCCTAACCAGACAACCTCAATGATAAGACGCACACTGTTTTCAATGCATTTCTTGGTAAAAGAGCTAAGATCGTGATTGTCTCTGTTGCTGAATGAGCTAGGACGCTATTCAACTCTAATCTAAGAGAGACTCACTAACTTCATGTAGGAACACCGTTACTTTGTCTCCTAACTCATTTTCCTAACAAGACAACCTCAATGATAAGACGCACACTGTTTTCAATGCATTTCTTGCTAAAAGAGCTAAGATCGTGATTGTCTCTGTTGCTGAATGAGCTAGGACGCTATTCAACTCTAATCTAGGAGAAACTCACTAACTTCATGTAGGAACACCGTTACTTTGTCTCCTAACTCATTTTCCTAACAAGACAACCTCAATGATAAGACGCACACTGTTTTCAATGCATTTCTTACTAAAAGAGCTAAGATCGTGATTCTCTCTGTTGCTGAATGAGCTAGGACGCTATTCAACTCTAATCTAAGAGAGACTCACTAACTTCATGTAGGAACACCGTTACTTTGTCTCCTAACTCATTTTCCTAACCAGACAACCTCAATGATAAGACGCACACTGTTTTCAACGCATTTCTTGGTAAAAGAGCTAAGATTGTGATTGTCTCTGTTGCTGAATGAGCTAGGACGCTATTCAACTCTAATCTAAGAGAGACTCACTAACTTCATGAAGGAACACCGTTACTTTGTCTCCTAACTCATTTTCCTAACCAGACAACCTCAATGATAAGACGCACACTGTTTTCAATGCATTTCTTGCTAAAAGAGCTAAGATCGTGATTGTCTCTGTTGCTGAATGAGCTAGGACGCTATTCAACTCTAATCTAGGAGAGACTCACTAACTTCATGTAGGAACACCGTTACTTTGTCTCCTAACTCATTTTCCTAACAAGACAACCTCAATGATAAGACGCACACTGTTTTCAATGCATTTCTTGCTAAAAGAGCTAAGATTGTGATTGTCTCTGTTGCTGAATGAGCTAGGACGCTATTCAACTGTAATCTAGGAGAGACTCACTAACTTCATGTAGGAACACCGTTACTTTGTCTCCTAACTCATTTTCCTAACAAGACAACCTCAATGATAAGACGCACACTGTTTTCAACGCATTTCTTGGTAAAAGAGCTAAGATCGTGATTGTCTCTGTTGCTGAATGAGCTAGGACGCTATTCAACTCTAATCTAAGAGAGACTCACTAACTTCATGTAGGAACACCGTTACTTTGTCTCCTAACTCATTTTCCTAACCAGACAACCTCAATGATAAGACGCACACTGTTTTCAATGCATTTCTTGGTAAAAGAGCTAAGATCGTGATTGTCTCTGTTGCTGAATGAGCTAGGACGCTATTCAACTCTAATCTGAGACTCACTAACTTCATGTAGGAACACCGTTACTTTGTCTCCTAACTCATTTTCCTAACAAGACAACCTCAATGATAAGACGCACACTGTTTTCAATGCATTTCTTGCTAAAAGAGCTAAGATCGTGATTGTCTCTGTTGCTGAATGAGCTAGGACGCTATTCAACTCTAATCTAGGAGAGACTCACTAACTTCATGTAGGAACACCGTTACTTTGTCTCCTAACTCATTTTCCTAACAAGACAACCTCAATGATAAGACGCACACTGTTTTCAATGCATTTCTTACTAAAAGAGCTAAGATCGTGATTGTCTCTGTTGCTGAATGAGCTAGGACGCTATTCAACTCTAATCTAAGAGAGACTCACTAACTTCATGTAGGAACACCGTTACTTTGTCTCCTAACTCATTTTCCTAACAAGACAACCTCAATGATAAGACGCACACTGTTTTCAATGCATTTCTTGCTAAAAGAGCTAAGATCGTGATTGTCTCTGTTGCTGAATGAGCTAGGACGCTATTCAACTCTAATCTAGGAGAGACTTACTAACTTCATGTAGGAACACCGTTACTTTGTCTCCTAACTCATTTTCCTAACAAGACAACCTCAATGATAAGACGCACACTGTTTTCAATGCATTTCTTGCTAAAAGAGCTAAGATTGTGATTGTCTCTGTTGCTGAATGAGCTAGGACGCTATTCAACTGTAATCTAGGAGAGACTCACTAACTTCATGTAGGAACACCGTTACTTTGTCTCCTAACTCATTTTCCTAACAAGACAACCTCAATGATAAGACGCACACTGTTTTCAACGCATTTCTTGGTAAAAGAGCTAAGATCGTGATTGTCTCTGTTGCTGAATGAGCTAGGACGCTATTCAACTCTAATCTAAGAGAGACTCACTAACTTCATGAAGGAACACCGTTACTTTGTCTCCTAACTCATTTTCCTAACCAGACAACCTCAATGATAAGACGCACACTGTTTTCAATGCATTTCTTGCTAAAAGAGCTAAGATCGTGATTGTCTCTGTTGCTGAATGAGCTAGGACGCTATTCAACTCTAATCTAGGAGAGACTTACTAACTTCATGTAGGAACACCGTTACTTTGTCTCCTAACTCATTTTCCTAACCAGACAACCTCAATGATAAGACGCACACTGTTTTCAATGCATTTCTTGGTAAAAGAGCTATGATCGTGATTGTCTCTGTTGCTGAATGAGCTAGGACGCTATTCAACTCTAATCTAAGAGAGACTCACTAACTTCATGTAGGAACACCGTTACTTTGTCTCCTAACTCATTTTCCTAACAAGACAACCTCAATGATAAGACGCACACTGTTTTCAATGCATTTCTTGCTAAAAGAGCTAAGATCGTGATTGTCTCTGTTGCTGAATGAGCTAGGACGCTATTCAACTCTAATCTAGGAGAAACTCACTAACTTCATGTAGGAACACCGTTACTTTGTCTCCTAACTCATTTTCCTAACCAGACAACCTCAATGATAAGACGCACACTGTTTTCAATGCATTTCTTGGTAAAAGAGCTAAGATCGTGATTGTCTCTGTTGCTGAATGAGCTAGGACGCTATTCAACTCTAATCTGAGACTCACTAACTTCATGTAGGAACACCGTTACTTTGTCTCCTAACTCATTTTCCTAACAAGACAACCTCAATGATAAGACGCACACTGTTTTCAATGCATTTCTTGCTAAAAGAGCTAAGATCGTGATTGTCTCTGTTGCTGAATGAGCTAGGACGCTATTCAACTCTAATCTAGGAGAGACTCACTAACTTCATGTAGGAACACCGTTACTTTGTCTCCTAACTCATTTTCCTAACAAGACAACCTCAATGATAAGACGCACACTGTTTTCAATGCATTTCTTACTAAAAGAGCTAAGATCGTGATTGTCTCTGTTGCTGAATGAGCTAGGACGCTATTCAACTCTAATCTAAGAGAGACTCACTAACTTCATGTAGGAACACCGTTACTTTGTCTCCTAACTCATTTTCCTAACAAGACAACCTCAATGATAAGACGCACACTGTTTTCAATGCATTTCTTGCTAAAAGAGCTAAGATCGTGATTGTCTCTGTTGCTGAATGAGCTAGGACGCTATTCAACTCTAATCTAGGAGAGACTTACTAACTTCATGTAGGAACACCGTTACTTTGTCTCCTAACTCATTTTCCTAACAAGACAACCTCAATGATAAGACGCACACTGTTTTCAATGCATTTCTTGCTAAAAGAGCTAAGATTGTGATTGTCTCTGTTGCTGAATGAGCTAGGACGCTATTCAACTGTAATCTAGGAGAGACTCACTAACTTCATGTAGGAACACCGTTACTTTGTCTCCTAACTCATTTTCCTAACAAGACAACCTCAATGATAAGACGCACACTGTTTTCAACGCATTTCTTGGTAAAAGAGCTAAGATCGTGATTGTCTCTGTTGCTGAATGAGCTAGGACGCTATTCAACTCTAATCTAAGAGAGACTCACTAACTTCATGAAGGAACACCGTTACTTTGTCTCCTAACTCATTTTCCTAACCAGACAACCTCAATGATAAGACGCACACTGTTTTCAATGCATTTCTTGCTAAAAGAGCTAAGATCGTGATTGTCTCTGTTGCTGAATGAGCTAGGACGCTATTCAACTCTAATCTAGGAGAGACTTACTAACTTCATGTAGGAACACCGTTACTTTGTCTCCTAACTCATTTTCCTAACCAGACAACCTCAATGATAAGACGCACACTGTTTTCAATGCATTTCTTGGTAAAAGAGCTATGATCGTGATTGTCTCTGTTGCTGAATGAGCTAGGACGCTATTCAACTCTAATCTAAGAGAGACTCACTAACTTCATGTAGGAACACCGTTACTTTGTCTCCTAACTCATTTTCCTAACAAGACAACCTCAATGATAAGACGCACACTGTTTTCAATGCATTTCTTGCTAAAAGAGCTAAGATCGTGATTGTCTCTGTTGCTGAATGAGCTAGGACGCTATTCAACTCTAATCTAGGAGAAACTCACTAACTTCATGTAGGAACACCGTTACTTTGTCTCCTAACTCATTTTCCTAACAAGACAACCTCAATGATAAGACGCACACTGTTTTCAATGCATTTCTTACTAAAAGAGCTAAGATTTTGATTCTCTCTGTTGCTGAATGAGCTAGGACGCTATTCAACTCTAATCTAAGAGAGACTCACTAACTTCATGTAGGAACACCGTTACTTTGTCTCCTAACTCATTTTCCTAACAAGACAACCTCAATGATAAGACGCACACTGTTTTCAATGCATTTCTTGCTAAAAGAGCTAAGATCGTGATTGTCTCTGTTGCTGAATGAGCTAGGACGCTATTCAACTCTAATCTAGGAGAGACTCACTAACTTCATGTAGGAACACCGTTACTTTGTCTCCTAACTCATTTTCCTAACAAGACAACCTCAATGATAAGACGCACACTGTTTTCAACGCATTTCTTGGTAAAAGAGCTAAGATCGTGATTGTCTCTGTTGCTGAATGAGCTAGGACGCTATTCAACTCTAATCTAAGAGAGACTCACTAACTTCATGAAGGAACACCGTTACTTTGTCTCCTAACTCATTTTCCTAACCAGACAACCTCAATGATAAGACGCACACTGTTTTCAATGCATTTCTTGCTAAAAGAGCTAAGATCGTGATTGTCTCTGTTGCTGAATGAGCTAGGACGCTATTCAACTCTAATCTAGGAGAAACTCACTAACTTCATGTAGGAACACCGTTACTTTGTCTCCTAACTCATTTTCCTAACAAGACAACCTCAATGATAAGACGCACACTGTTTTCAATGCATTTCTTACTAAAAGAGCTAAGATCGTGATTCTCTCTGTTGCTGAATGAGCTAGGACGCTATTCAACTCTAATCTAAGAGAGACTCACTAACTTCATGTAGGAACACCGTTACTTTGTCTCCTAACTCATTTTCCTAACCAGACAACCTCAATGATAAGACGCACACTGTTTTCAACGCATTTCTTGGTAAAAGAGCTAAGATTGTGATTGTCTCTGTTGCTGAATGAGCTAGGACGCTATTCAACTCTAATCTAAGAGAGACTCACTAACTTCATGAAGGAACACCGTTACTTTGTCTCCTAACTCATTTTCCTAACCAGACAACCTCAATGATAAGACGCACACTGTTTTCAATGCATTTCTTACTAAAAGAGCTAAGATCGTGATTGTCTCTGTTGCTGAATGAGCTAGGACGCTATTCAACTCTAATCTAAGAGAGACTCACTAACTTCATGTAGGAACACCGTTACTTTGTCTCCTAACTCATTTTCCTAACAAGACAACCTCAATGATAAGACGCACACTGTTTTCAATGCATTTCTTGCTAAAAGAGCTAAGATCGTGATTGTCTCTGTTGCTGAATGAGCTAGGACGCTATTCAACTCTAATCTAGGAGAGACTCACTATTTTCATGTAGGAACACCGTTACTTTGTCTCCTAACTCATTTTGCTAACAAGACAACCTCAATGATAAGACGCACACTGTTTTCAATGTATTTCTTGCTAAAAGAGCTAAGATTGTGATTGTCTCTGTTGCTGAATGAGCTAGGACGCTATTCAACTCTAATCTAGGAGAGACTCACTAACTTCATGTAGGAACACCGTTACTTTGTCTCCTAACTCATTTTCCTAACAAGACAACCTCAATGATAAGACGCACACTGTTTTCAATGCATTTCTTGCTAAAAGAGCTAAGATCGTGATTGTCTCTGTTGCTGAATGAGCTAGGACGCTATTCAACTCTAATCTAAGAGAGACTCACTAACTTCATGTAGGAACACCGTTACTTTGTCTCCTAACTCATTTTCCTAACCAGACAACCTCAATGATAAGACGCACACTGTTTTCAACGCATTTCTTGGTAAAAGAGCTAAGATCGTGATTGTCTCTGTTGCTGAATGAGCTAGGACGCTATTCAACTCTAATCTAAGAGAGACTCACTAACTTCATGAAGGAACACCGTTACTTTGTCTCCTAACTCATTTTCCTAACCAGACAACCTCAATGATAAGACGCACACTGTTTTCAATGCATTTCTTACTAAAAGAGCTAAGATCGTGATTGTCTCTGTTGCTGAATGAGCTAGGACGCTATTCAACTCTAATCTAAGAGAGACTCACTAACTTCATGTAGGAACACCGTTACTTTGTCTCCTAACTCATTTTCCTAACAAGACAACCTCAATGATAAGACGCACACTGTTTTTAATGAATTTCTTGTTAAAGAGCTAAGATCGTGATTGTCTCTGTTGCTGAATGAGCTAGGACGCTATTCAACTCTAATCTAGGAGAGACTTACTAAATTCATGTAGGAACACCGTTACTTAGTCTCCTAACTCATTTTTCTAACAAGACAACCTCAATGATAAGACGCACACTGTTTTCAATGCATTTCTTACTAAAAGAGCTAAGATCGTGATTGTCTCTGTTGCTGAATGAGCTAGGACGCTATTCAACTCTAATCTAAGAGAGATTCACTAACTTCATGTAGGAACACCGTTACTTTGTCTCCTAACTCATTTTCCTAACAAGACAACCTCAATGATAAGACGCACACTGTTTTCAATGCATTTCTTGCTAAAAGAGCTAAGATCGTGATTGTCTCTGTTGCTGAACTAGCTAGGACGCTATTCAACTCTAATCTAAGAGAGACTCACAAACTTCATGTAGGAACACCGTTACTTTGTCTCCTAACTCATTTTCCTAACAAGACAACCTCAATGATAAGACGCACACTGTTTTCAATGCATTTCTTGTTAAAGAGCTAAGATCGTGATTGTCTCTGTTGCTGAATGAGCTAGGACGCTATTCAATTCTAATCTAAGAGAGACTGACTAACTTCATGTAGGAACACCGTTACTTTGTCTCCTAACTCATTTTCCTAACAAGACAACCTCAATGATAAGACGCACACTGTTTTCAACGCATTTCTTGCTAAAAGTGCTAAGATCGTGATTGTCTCTGTTGCTAAATGAGCTAGGACGCTATTCAACTCTAATCTAAGAGAGACTCACTAACTTCATGTAGGAACACCGTTACTTTGTCTCCTAACTCATTTTCCTAACAAGACAACCTCAATGATAAGACGCACACTGTTTTCAATGCATTTCTTGCTAAAGAGCTAAGATCGTGATTGTCTCTGTTGCTGAATGAGCTAGGACGCTATTCAACTCTAATCTAAGAGAGATTCACTAACTTCATGTAGGAACACCGTTACTTTGTCTCCTAACTCATTTTCCTAACAAGACAACCTCAATGATAAGACGCACACTGTTTTCAATGCATTTCTTGCTAAAAGAGCTAAGATCGTGATTGTCTCTGTTGCTGAACTAGCTAGGACGCTATTCAACTCTAATCTAAGAGAGACTCACTAACTTCATGTAGGAACACCGTTACTTTGTCTCCTAACTCATTTTCCTAACAAGACAACCTCAATGATAAGACGCACACTGTTTTCAATGCATTTCTTGCTAAAGAGCTAAGATCGTGATTGTCTCTGTTGCTGAATGAGCTAGGACGCTATTCAATTCTAATCTAAGAGAGACTGACTAACTTCATGTAGGAACACCGTTACTTTGTCTCCTAACTCATTTTCCTAACAAGACAACCTCAACAGCTTGTCTCAATTCCAATTCCAAAAAATTCCGAAAATTTTTAAGCGCGCGGGAGCATGTAACGGACCATTTTACATCATATGGCGCATAAATTTTTGTATGGAGCGCCATTTTTGGGTAACTTACATTCACGTACACCACTGGTGGTGAAATCACAAAAAACGGAACCAGGGAAAAAGCAACTCTGGGCATTTTTGACTCAGGATCCTCAAAACCAACGGCCTAGACAAAAAAATGGTACAGCGCCAAATTTGTATCACGCATATTTTGGCGTCTAGGTCAAACCGCAAAAACGTTTTTGCGGTTTTTACTTTTCCAAACCCCCAACCATAGGTCCGATCGACTTGATTCTGCATTCCTTTTATCCGGCTCATCAAGCCGATCGATTCGCATGCTCACTCGTCCCGAAATACCTAACGGAAGTCCAGATACACCCCCTGAAAGATGCGAAATTTAGCCATTTTTTGAATAAAACACTAAATTGGAGCTGTTTTGCTGCGGAACCGTTTATGCCTGATTAACGAGCTTACAGTATGTTGTAGTCCTACACTTCCCCTGTATGTGTGTGAAAAATAGAGAGGATTCGTTAAACGGTTTGGCCGTAAGCTGACTGGGTAGCTGGTATATTTTTGTAGGCCCCATTTTAATAAGGTTGTTTTTATAGCTAATTTCTCAAAGACGGTAAGTCTGAGATGAAAATCCTTTGGTATGCTGAAAGTACTCCACATGGAGAGCAAACTGTGAAATTTTTAAGGCTTTGCGCCAAACGTAGCCGGCGCAATGTACTTTTAAATATCGCCCCTATTGAAACAGCATGCTTCCGGTAGTGGTAAGGTAAAAAAAATCAGCTCCCCGGGGGAGTGACTCTTGCTCATTTTGAGTTGGGATCTTCAAAACCAACCACCTGGAGGGCAAACTGGTGCAGTTTCAACCCCATAGCACGCATGCATTGGCGTACGCTTTGCTTGGCAAATACGTTTTTTAAGGTTTAAATTTTACAAAAACCAAACCATAGGTCTAAACAAGGCAAACTTGATCTCATTTTGACCAGCTCCTCTAGCCGATCGATTCGCATTATGTTATGTCCAAATATTCTTAACGGAAGTCCAGATACACCCCCTGAAAGATGCGAAATTTAGCCATTTTTTGAATAAAACACTAAATTGGAGCTGTTTTGCTGCGGAACCGTTTATGCCTGATTAACGAGCTTACAGTATGTTGTAGTCCTACACTTCCCCTGTCTGTGTGTAAAAAATAGAGAGGATTCGTTAAACGGTTTGGCCGTAAGCTGACTGGGTAGCTGGTATATTTTTGTAGGCCCCATTTTAATAAGGTTGTTTTTATAGCTAATTTCTCAAAGACGGTAAGTCTGAGATGAAAATCCTTTGGTATGCTGAAAGTACTCCACATGGAGAGCAAACTCTGAAATTTTTAAGGCTTTGCGCCAAACGTAGCCGGCGCAATGTACTTTTAAATATCGCCCCTATTGAAACAGCATGCTTCCGGTAGTGGTAAAGTAAAAAAAATCAGCTCCCCGGGGGAGTGACTCTTGCTCATTTTGAGTTGGGATCTTCAAAACCAACCACCTGGAGGGCAAACTGGTGCAGTTTCAACCCCATAGCACGCATGCATTGGCGTACGCTTTGCTTGGCAAATACGTTTTTTAAGGTTTAAATTTTACAAAAACCAAACCATAGGTCTAAACAAGGCAAACTTGATCTCATTTTGACCAGCTCCTCTAGCCGATCGATTCGCATTATGTTATGTCCAAATATTCTCAACGGAAGTCCAGATACGCCCCCTGAAAGATGCGCAATTTAGCCATTTTTTGAATAAAACCCTAAATTGGAGCTGTTTTGCTGCGGAACCGTTTATGCCTGATTAACGAGCTTACAGTATGTTGTAGTCCTACACTTCCCCTGTCTGTGTGTGAAAAATAGAGAGGATTCGTTAAACGGTTTGGCCGTAAGCTTACTGGGTAGCTGGTATATTTTTTTATGCGCCATTTTAATAAGGTTGTTATTATAGCTAATTTCTCAAAGACGGTAAGTCTGAGATCAAAATCCTTTGGTATGCTGAAAGTACTCCACATGGAGAGCAAACTGTGAAATTTTTAAGGCTTTGCGCCAAACGTAGCCGGCGCAATGTACTTTTAAATATCGCCCCTATTGAAATAGCATGCTTCCGGTAGTGGTAAGGTAAAAAAAATCAGCTCCCCGGGGGAGTGACTCTTGCTCATTTTGAGTTGCGATCTTCAAAACCAACCACCTGGAGGGCAAACTGGTGCAGTTTCAACCCCATAGCACGCATACATTGGCGTACGCTTTGCTTGGCAAATACGTTTTTTAAGGTTTAAATTTTACAAAAACCAAACCATAGGTCTGATCAAGGCAAACTTGATCTCATTTTGAACAGCTCCTCTAGCCGATCGATTCGCATTATGTTATGTCCAAATATTCTTAACGGAAGTCCAGA
>NW_027285072.1:25000-209312 GCF_040894005.1 Engystomops pustulosus
ATAAAATTGGGCCTGTTTATCTTCGAAGTCTAGAACTTCTTCTTGGTTCTTCAGTCCTTTTAGAGAAAAAAAAGTACAATGTTATAACCAGATATTAGAAATATTCACTTTCAGATTTGTTATTTCAATTGGATGGAATAATGTTTGTGAGAGTCTGCCTCTAGTTACCTAGTAGACCTGTCTGCTGCGGGCTCAGTCTTCCTTTGGGACCGTGTGGACACTGTGGGCAAGGAGGATGTCTGTGCTCTGCAATGAAAGAGAAGAATGCTATCATACCAGAAGTGATTCATTAGCGAAGTACAATTTTACTTTTTGACAATGTATCCAACCTTGAAGTAAATTCAGCATCATCCGAATCACTTAGGCTCTCCTCTGTGGTGCTGCCTATTAACTGTAGAATCCAATCATCTTCCTCCTGGCTAGCCTGATTTTCCTCTGCATTGAAATCCCTTTGTAGGAAACATAAAATACCAATAAATTAGCAATACACTCTTGCTATCAGGTACATAGAGTAACATAACGTAATGCATTGGCTATAATTTAGCTTGACAATAAATGCCCAGTATACTTACCGGATAGAGCTGCCTCCTTCTTCTTCAGGCTGCCTCCTCTTCTGGTTCCTGGTCACCACGCCGATCATATCCTCGCCACCTTCTTCATCCGATTTACGCAGGTCTTCTACATCCAAGTTGCTTTTTAAGAAACATACAAAGGACAAATTAATTAGTAATAATTAGTACTCAGTCTCCTTCCACATGCCAATAAATGAGTAATATAGTGACCTGCTAGAGCTGCTTCCTCCTGCTTCAAGCTCACTCTCCCTGGTTGACAAGTCCATCCTCTCTTCTCTGACATCTTCCTCTTGTGGAAATGGGCCATCTTCATCTTCGCTGTCCTGGTCTTCTACATCCATGTGTCTTCTTAACAAGCATAAAAACACAAGCAAATGAGTAAAATCATACTGGCAAACAGGTGCCCAGACACGGTGTATTGGGTCTCATGACAATCAATGCATGGAATAGTTACCTGCTAGAGCTGCTTCCTCTTGTTTCAGGCTGTCTCCTTTTCTGGGATCTGGTAGTCACGCCGATCGGACTGTCACCATCAAGCTGCATGGTCTGGTCGTCTTCATTGTGCTCTTCCTGCTCTTCTTCATCTGTGATTCTGGTTATCAAGCATATAAAACATTAATGACTCAGCAAGCCATTCTGTAGAACATATATTATGTTTGCTCACAGTACCTTGAGGTGCTGGGTCGGGGTTGATCGCTGGCGCCTTGCCCTGCCTGCACTACCAGAGAGTAGGCATGGCAGATGTCCTCCAAAGTCTTCTCCCTATAATTCCTTTCGGCTGTCAGATTTGTATGTGCCAAATATTTAGCAAAAAGGCACTTCTCTGAGTCCGAATAATTTGGCATTGTCCAAGTCTCACACACCCTCCGGATTAGTTGGCTGGTGATGCTGGGGAGTTCGAATCTAGAAGTACAAAAACAGATGGTAAATACACAGTATATGGCACTAAACTTACAATGAGTCTACGCAAATTGCATTTTGTGAATCTTACTTTTCGTGGTACCGCCTGATATCATTGGAGACATTGTGGATGGCCTTTCCACTAGTTGAAACAAAAAATGAGTCGTTGGTTGATTTACGGAGTATCAACTTAGGCCTCACTTTTTCAAAGTAGCACTCAAACCACTGGGGAAAAGAAGCGGACAGTGAAAAAGAAGAAAAACAATGAACCATCTTATTTCCACAATTCCAATAACCTGTAGCCTTTAAAAAGTTACCTTTTCTTCCTCCTTGTTTAGCACAAACGTAGCCACTTGTTGGGTCGCTGTCTTGTGCGTCTTCACGCCAATTATGACAAGCTCCTCCCCTCTATAGGTGTGAGAGATGCGATCTCTCCATTCTGAGACCTAAGATTAAAAGTGTTTGGAAAATTTCATAGAAAATCAAAGCTAAAACAACATTGCAGAGTGAGGATGAGAATGGCACTCACTGTCATATTGGCCACAACCCCAGGACGCTGAAGATGTTTCAGAACAAGGAGGGCCTCCAAATAATAAATAATGTCGAGCTGTGAACTCATATCGCAGCTACCAGCCTGGACAGCTCCTATGGACTGGAGGAAAGAGGGCTTTGCTACTGATAGGAGCCTGCGGCAATCATCTGGGCTCTTTGTGGTAGTGATCAATGCTTGGTACCTACAAATGAAATGCATATGATATTTATATATAAAATACACAAGATATCACTATATAAAATAAAATGCATCATATATTAGACTCACCGCTTGCTGACAACTTCTTTAGATATGCCCTTTGACAGCCGCTTTTGAATGTCTTCGGTCACATCCTTAAAAAATTCGCAGGACTTATAAAGTCTGGGATGTTCTGAAAAAAGGTTGGTGGCCCTAAGCTGATAGGTCATGAACCTCCTGACATGCTTCAAGTAGTTGAAGACAGTCTGGTTGGCCAAGTTCAATTCCCTCAGCTTGGTGAAAAATGCGTTGGCCTTCTGCACATCTTTGACGAACTCCAGATTGACAGCCTTTGGATTCATAAAAAATAGAAATCTGGAGACATCTTCCACCTCTTGGCTGTAGTTGGTCACATTTAATGTGTCAGCCAAGTAAGAAGCAAAGCCCTTGAGAATGGGATGATCCAAAGAGTGGCGGCGGTATAAGCCTGCAGCCTTCATCCTCAGTCTTACATCCGAAGTCCAATTTGTCTGTAGGTGTCTAAAATTCAGAACATAAGGTTACATTTAACACAATCTGTCACGTACACACATATAAAAAGGAAGATGAAACCTCAAGTCACTGACCTCTGAGTGTGGCTATACATAGGTAGGTCATCTTCGCTTTCTTCCTCTTCTCTTCTAGATGGTTCTTGGTCCCTCTGGTCATGGTCATCTCCTGGTCCTTCTTGGTCCCTCTGGTCATGGTCATCTCCTGGTCCTTCTTGGTCCCTCTGGTCATGGTCATCTCCTGGTTCTTCTTGGTCATCCATCTCCATTAGAGCTGGGACATCCTCCATGTCTGGTTCAGATGGCTGTTCCGGTTCAGGTTGGGGCACTGTGGAGGTGGCAGCAGGCACTGAGGTAGACGATGTCCCTTGCCTAAAATTTATGATAAAATATAAAATATGAATAGGGATACCATATTGAAAGAGACAATTAGCAGACAGAGATAGCACATACCTGCTTGGAGTTGGCTTACTGATTATTACAAATCCTCTGTCCTCCAGAAAGGGGACTACATTCTCTAGAGATCCCAGAGACATTATGTCCGGATAATAAATGGCTGTGCCCTTGGCTGCTATAGACATGAGTTGTTTCCTGGCCAATTTTAATGCAGCTTTCCTCTCCTGTTCTGTGTTGAGCCGCATGCACTTTCTTTTAAGATGTGTTGAAAGTATCTTATCAGGTCTGCAGCAGACGGGGCAGGTCAAGGGAGTTCTGTTAAGACTGTTTAAAAACAGATACAATCATTAAAATATGCTTTTTATGTAGGTTACATATGATATTACTGTATAAAATAAGATTTTAGACTTTTACAAGCAACACTATGTTCCAGTGTCACTTCATTTACATACAATCGTAATCCAATCAGTGAGGCTCCATGTGACCATCCTTTGTTGGGGGTTGTATGGAAGAGCACAACTAAAACCAACTGGAATATGTGCTATACATATGTGATATAATATTATACATACTATATATACACTATATAATATAAATAGTATATAACATTACACAGTATGTAGTAATAAAATAACCTTAGTCTATCTATAAATACAGCTCGTGATAAAACACAGTGTCTGTACTTACATTCTGGATGCAGACTCCATGCTTGTCCAATGTAGATACAAAAAAAGGAAAATGAATTCCTCAAAAGAAGCAAATAAAAAAAAATACAATAATAAAAGTAAAAATAAACTAGCAATAAAGCTTGGTGACTGCTTTCAAGTGGCAAATTCACCAAAAAAACTACAAACTTCACTGCAGTAGTAGAAAAAATAAGGGAAACAAATTCCTCAAAAGAAGCAAAAATGCTGTAAGAAAAATGGAAATAAAATAGCAAATGCTTGTAAAGCACAAAGGAAGTTTAGTGACTGCTCTCTATGAGAAAAATCTCTAAACTGAAACCCATCCCCCACTGCACTCACTGTAACAATGTAGGTAGGGGGGGGGTCTCCTAGATAAAGATAAGTTGGTTACCTGTGTTACTGTTATCTTACAGTCAGCACTGCCATCTTGTGGCGATTTATCAGAATACAACACCAGAAAATGTTTGCACTCCTAAACCTACTTTACTATCCTCATGGTGTGTAATGAACTTTTTACTTTTTTATTGAAGTTTTATGTTGATTTATATTCATAATTAATTAACTGTTTTATAGTTTTCATGGTTGCTCACTGTTTTAAAAAGTCTGTTTTAACAAGTTTTTCACTGTGATTTATTAAACTGTATACACTGTGTTATAATGTTTATTACAATTTTATAATCATTAAATAAACAATATTATTTCTTTAACATTTTGTTCTTGTGCATTTCAATAGCATTTCTTAGGGTATTTAAGGCTTGGTAGGCCTTTTGGAAGCAGTGAGTGGTGTACATCGAGGGGCTGGTAGTTAGCGTCATGGGTGTTGCGGCCTACCACCCCATCGAGTTATTTCAGGCCTGGCAGAGTACCCAATGTAGATGATTCCAAATTATGTCTAAGTTTCATCTCAGCCTCTGAAAACAGTGAGTGGTGTACATCGAGGGGCTGGTAGTAAGCGTCATGGGTGTTGCGGCCTACCACCCCATCGAGTTATTTCAGGCCTGGTAGAGTACCCAAATGAGTGGTGTACATCGAGGGGCTGGTAGGTAGCGTCATGGGTGTTGCGGCCTACCACCCCCTCGGGTTATTTCAGGCTGGGTAGAGTACCCAATGTAGATGATTCCAAATTGTATCTAAGTTTCATCTCAGCCTCTGGTAACAGTAAGTGGTGTACATCGAGGGGGTGGTAGTTCACACCATTGGTGGTGCACACTACCACCCCCTCGGGTTATTTCAGGCTGGGTAGAGTACCCAATGTAGATGATTCCAAATTGTATCTAAGTTTCATCTCAGCCTCTGGTAACAGTAAGTGGTGTACATCGAGGGGGTGGTAGTTCACACCATGGGTGGTGCACACTACCACCCCCTCGGGTTATTTAAGGCTGGGTAGAGTACCCAATGTAGATGATTCCAAATTGTATCTAAGTTTCATCTCAGCCTCTGGTAACAGTGAATGGTGTACATCGAGGGGGTGGTAGTTCACACCATGGGTGGTGCACACTACCACCCCCTCGGGTTATTTCAGGCTGGGTAGAGTACCCAATGTAGATGATTCCAAATTGTATCTAAGTTTCATCTCAGCCTCTGGTAACAGTGAATGGTGTACATCGAGGGGGTGGTAGTTCACACCATGGGTGGTGCACACTACCACCCCCTCGGGTTATTTAAGGCTGGGTAGAGTACCCAATGTAGATGATTCCAAATTGTATCTAAGTTTCATCTCAGCCTCTGGTAACAGTGAATGGTGTACATCGAGGGGGTGGTAGTTCACACCATGGGTGGTGCACACTACCACCCCCTCGGGTTATTTAAGGCTGGGTAGAGTACCCAATGTAGATGATTCCAAATTGTATCTAAGTTTCATCTCAGCCTCTGGTAACAGTGAATGGTGTACATCGAGGGGGTGGTAGTTCACACCATGGGTGGTGCACACTACCACCCCCTCGGGTTATTTCAGGCTGGGTAGAGTACCCAATGTAGATGATTCCAAATTGTATCTAAGTTTCATCTCAGCCTCTGGTAACAGTGAATGGTGTACATCGAGGGGGTGGTAGTTCACACCATGGGTGGTGCACACTACCACCCCCTCGGGTTATTTAAGGCTGGGTAGAGTACCCAATGTAGATGATTCCAAATTGTATCTAAGTTTCATCTCAGCCTCTGGTAACAGTGAATGGTGTACATCGAGGGGGTGGTAGTTCACACCATGGGTGGTGCACACTACCACCCCCTCGGGTTATTTAAGGCTGGGTAGAGTACCCAATGTAGATGATTCCAAATTGTATCTAAGTTTCATCTCAGCCTCTGGTAACAGTGAATGGTGTACATCGAGGGGGTGGTAGTTCACACCATGGGTGGTGCACACTACCACCCCCTCGGGTTATTTAAGGCTGGGTAGAGTACCCAATGTAGATGATTCCAAATTGTATCTAAGTTTCATCTCAGCCTCTGGTAACAGTGAATGGTGTACATCGAGGGGGTGGTAGTTCACACCATGGGTGGTGCACACTACCACCCCCTCGGGTTATTTAAGGCTGGGTAGAGTACCCAATGTAGATGATTCCAAATTGTATCTAAGTTTCATCTCAGCCTCTGGTAACAGTGAATGGTGTACATCGAGGGGGTGGTAGTTCACACCATGGGTGGTGCACACTACCACCCCCTCGGGTTATTTAAGGCTGGGTAGAGTACCCAATGTAGATGATTCCAAATTGTATCTAAGTTTCATCTCAGCCTCTGGTAACAGTGAATGGTGTACATCGAGGGGGTGGTAGTTCACACCATGGGTGGTGCACACTACCACCCCCTCGGGTTATTTCAGGCTGGGTAGAGTACCCAATGTAGATGATTCCAAATTGTATCTAAGTTTCATCTCAGCCTCTGGTAACAGTGAATGGTGTACATCGAGGGGGTGGTAGTTCACACCATGGGTGGTGCACACTACCACCCCCTCGGGTTATTTAAGGCTGGGTAGAGTACCCAATGTAGATGATTCCAAATTGTATCTAAGTTTCATCTCAGCCTCTGGTAACAGTGAATGGTGTACATCGAGGGGGTGGTAGTTCACACCATGGGTGGTGCACACTACCACCCCCTCGGGTTATTTAAGGCTGGGTAGAGTACCCAATGTAGATGATTCCAAATTGTATCTAAGTTTCATCTCAGCCTCTGGTAACAGTGAATGGTGTACATCGAGGGGGTGGTAGTTCACACCATGGGTGGTGCACACTACCACCCCCTCGGGTTATTTAAGGCTGGGTAGAGTACCCAATGTAGATGATTCCAAATTGTATCTAAGTTTCATCTCAGCCTCTTGTAACAGTAAGTGGTGTACATCGAGGGGGTGGTAGTTCACACCATGGGTGGTGCACACTACCACCCCCTCGGGTTATTTCAGGCTGGGTAGAGTACCCAATGTAGATGATTCCAAATTGTATCTAAGTTTCATCTCAGCCTCTGGTAACAGTGAATGGTGTACATCGAGGGGGTGGTAGTTCACACCATGGGTGGTGCACACTACCACCCCCTCGGGTTATTTCAGGCTGGGTAGAGTACCCAATGTAGATGATTCCAAATTGTATCTAAGTTTCATCTCAGCCTCTGGTAACAGTGAATGGTGTACATCGAGGGGGTGGTAGTTCACACCATGGGTGGTGCACACTACCACCCCCTCGGGTTATTTAAGGCTGGGTAGAGTACCCAATGTAGATGATTCCAAATTGTATCTAAGTTTCATCTCAGCCTCTGGTAACAGTGAATGGTGTACATCGAGGGGGTGGTAGTTCACACCATGGGTGGTGCACACTACCACCCCCTCGGGTTATTTCAGGCTGGGTAGAGTACCCAATGTAGATGATTCCAAATTGTATCTAAGTTTCATCTCAGCCTCTGGTAACAGTGAATGGTGTACATCGAGGGGGTGGTAGTTCACACCATGGGTGGTGCACACTACCACCCCCTCGGGTTATTTAAGGCTGGGTAGAGTACCCAATGTAGATGATTCCAAATTGTATCTAAGTTTCATCTCAGCCTCTGGTAACAGTGAATGGTGTACATCGAGGGGGTGGTAGTTCACACCATGGGTGGTGCACACTACCACCCCCTCGGGTTATTTCAGGCTGGGTAGAGTACCCAATGTAGATGATTCCAAATTGTATCTAAGTTTCATCTCAGCCTCTGGTAACAGTGAATGGTGTACATCGAGGGGGTGGTAGTTCACACCATGGGTGGTGCACACTACCACCCCCTCGGGTTATTTCAGGCTGGGTAGAGTACCCAATGTAGATGATTCCAAATTGTATCTAAGTTTCATCTCAGCCTCTGGTAACAGTGAATGGTGTACATCGAGGGGGTGGTAGTTCACACCATGGGTGGTGCACACTACCACCCCCTCGGGTTATTTCAGGCTGGGTAGAGTACCCAATGTAGATGATTCCAAATTGTATCTAAGTTTCATCTCAGCCTCTGGTAACAGTGAATGGTGTACATCGAGGGGGTGGTAGTTCACACCATGGGTGGTGCACACTACCACCCCCTCGGGTTATTTCAGGCTGGGTAGAGTACCCAATGTAGATGATTCCAAATTGTATCTAAGTTTCATCTCAGCCTCTGGTAACAGTGAATGGTGTACATCGAGGGGGTGGTAGTTCACACCATGGGTGGTGCACACTACCACCCCCTCGGGTTATTTAAGGCTGGGTAGAGTACCCAATGTAGATGATTCCAAATTGTATCTAAGTTTCATCTCAGCCTCTGGTAACAGTGAATGGTGTACATCGAGGGGGTGGTAGTTCACACCATGGGTGGTGCACACTACCACCCCCTCGGGTTATTTCAGGCTGGGTAGAGTACCCAATGTAGATGATTCCAAATTGTATCTAAGTTTCATCTCAGCCTCTGGTAACAGTGAGAGTTGTACATCGAGGGGGTGGTAGTTCACACCATGGGTGGTGCACACTACCACCCCCTCGGGTTATTTCAGGCTGGGTAGAGTACCCAATGTAGATGATTCCAAATTGTATCTAAGTTTCATCTCAGCCTCTGGTAACAGTAAGTGGTGTACATCGAGGGGGTGGTAGTTCACACCATGGGTGGTGCACACTACCACCCCCTCGGGTTATTTCAGGCTGGGTAGAGTACCCAATGTAGATGATTCCAAATTGTGTCCAAGTTTCATCTCAGCCTTTGGGTGGTGTACATCGAGGGGGTGGTAGTTAGCATCATGGGTGTTGCGGCCTACCACCCCATCAAGTTATTTCGGCTTGGTAGAGGACTAGGTAGAAGCTACTTCAGGTTTCAAGAGTCATGTCTGCAGCCACTGGGCTGCACAAAAGATTCTGCCCCTAAACAGCCAAGGCAGCACCCCAGCACAATTGTACTACATGTACACAGTTCAAGTATCACCCTAGGCTTGGTAACTGAACTATATGTATTGGTACCATAGATTTTGCTATACAGGAGTCAAGTCTGCAACCACTGTGCTGCACAAGAGTCAAGTCAGCAGTCACTGGGCTGCACAAAAGAGAGCACCCCTAAACAGCCAAGGCAGCACCCCAGCACAATTGTACTACATGTACACAGTTCAGCTATCACCCTAGGCTTGGTAACTGAACTATATGTATTGGTACCATAGATTTGCTATACAAGAGTCAAGTCTTCAACCACTGTGCTGCACAAGAGTCAAGTCAGCAGTCACTGGGCTGCACAAAAGAGAGCACCCCTAAACAGCCAAGGCAGCACCCCAGCACAATTGTACTACATGTACACAGTTCAGCTATCACCCTAGGCTTGGTAACTGAACTATATGTAATGTTACCATAGATTTGCTATACAAGAGTCAAGTCTTCAACCACTGTGCTGCACAAGAGTGAAGTCAGCAGCCACAGGGCTGCACAAAAGAGAGCACCCCTAAACAGCCAAGGCAGCACCCCAGCACAATTGTACTACATGTACACAGTTCAGATATCACCCTTGGCTTGATAATTGAACTATATGTATTGGTACCTTAGATCTTGCTATACAAGAGTCAAGTCTACAACCACTGTGCTGCACAAGAGTCAAGTCAGCAGTCACATGACTGCACAAAATAGTTTACCCCCAATTAGTGAAGATTGCACCCCAGCACAGCTTAGGGTATCACACTGTGTTGAATTGAAGTGGTAGAAAGCATATAAGCAGTATAAACTGGTAAAATTTCAATGATGTTACATGCGACTCTAGTGTCGCGACTCCTTAGTCACAAGCAATAGTGAAACTTATAACTATTGAGTCACTAATAGTGAAACTTGGAACTCACGTGATGAATAGCTAACCTCAATGATAAGACGCACACTGTTTTCAATGCATTTCTTGCTAAAAGAGCTAAGATCGTGATTGTCTCTGTTGCTGAATGAGCTAGGACGCTATTCAACTCTAATCTAAGAGAGACTCACTAACTTCATGTAGGAACACCGTTACTTTGTCTCCTAACTCATTTTCCTAACAAGACAACCTCAATGATAAGACGCACACTGTTTTCAATGCATTTCTTGCTAAAAGAGCTAAGATCGTGATTGTCTCTGTTGCTGAATGAGCTAGGACGCTATTCAACTCTAATCTAAGAGAGACTCACTAACTTCATGTAGGAACACCGTTACTTTGTCTCCTAACTCATTTTCCTAACAAGACAACCTCAATGATAAGACGCACACTGTTTTCAATGCATTTCTTGCTAAAAGAGCTAAGATCGTGATTGTCTCTGTTGCTGAATGAGCTAGGACGCTATCCAACTCTAATCTAAGAGAGACTCACTAACTTCATGTAGGAACACCGTTACTTTGTCTCCTAACTCATTTTCCTAACCAGACAACCTCAATGATAAGACGCACACTGTTTTCAATGCATTTCTTACTAAAAGAGCTAAGATCGTGATTGTCTCTGTTGCTGAATGAGCTAGGACGCTATTCAACTCTAATCTAAGAGAGACTCACTAACTTCATGTAGGAACACCGTTACTTTGTCTCCTAACTCATTTTCCTAACCAGACAACCTCAATGATAAGACGCACACTGTTTTCAACGCATTTCTTGGTAAAAGAGCAAAGATCGTGATTGTCTCTGTTGCTGAATGAGCTAGGACGCTATTCAACTCTAATCTAAGAGAGACTCACTAACTTCATGAAGGAACACCGTTACTTTGTCTCCTAACTCATTTTCCTAACCAGACAACCTCAATGATAAGACGCACACTGTTTTCAATGCATTTCTTGCTAAAAGAGCTAAGATCGTGATTGTCTCTGTTGCTGAATGAGCTAGGACGCTATTCAACTCTAATCTAGGAGAGACTCACTTACTTCATGTAGGAACACCGTTACTTTGTCTCCTAACTCATTTTCCTAACCAGACAACCTCAATGATAAGACGCACACTGTTTTCAATGCATTTCTTGCTAAAAGAGCTAAAATTGTGATTGTCTCTGTTGCTGAATGAGCTAGGACGCTATTCAACTCTAATCTAGGAGAGACTCACTAACTTCATGTAGGAACACCATTACTTTGTCTCCTTATTCATTTTCCTAACCAGACAACCTCAATGATAAGACGCACACTGTTTTCAACGCATTTCTTGCTAAAAGGGCTAAGATCGTGATTGTCTCTGTTGCTGAATGAGCTAGGACGCTATTCAACTCTAATCTAAGAGAGACTCACTTACTTCATGTAGGAACACCGTTACTTTGTCTCCTAACTCATTTTCCTAACCAGACAACCTCAATGATAAGACGCACACTGTTTTCAACGCATTTCTTGGTAAAAGAGCTAAGATCGTGATTGTCTCTGTTGCTGAATGAGCTAGGACGCTATTCAACTCTAATCTAAGAGAGACTCACTAACTTCATGTAGGAACACCGTTACTTTGTCTCCTAACTCATTTTCCTAACAAGACAACCTCAATGATAAGACGCACACTGTTTTCAATGCATTTCTTGCTAAAAGAGCTAAGATCGTGATTGTCTCTGTTGCTGAATGAGCTAGGACGCTATTCAACTCTAATCTAGGAGAGACTCACTAACTTCATGTAGGAACACCGTTACTTTGTCTCCTGACTCATTTTCCTAACAACACAACCTCAATGATAAGACGCACACTGTTTTCAATGCATTTCTTACTAAAAGAGCTAAGATCGTGATTGTCTCTGTTGCTGAATGAGCTAGGACGCTATTCAACTCTAATCTAAGAGAGACTCACTAACTTCATGTAGGAACACCGTTACTTTGTCTCCTAACTCATTTTCCTAACCAGACAACCTCAATGATAAGACGCACACTGTTTTCAACGCATTTCTTGGTAAAAGAGCTAAGATCGTGATTGTCTCTGTTGCTGAATGAGCTAGGACGCTATTCAACTCTAATCTAGGAGAGACTCACTAACTTCATGTAGGAACACCGTTACTTTGTCTCCGAACTCATTTTCCTAACCAGACAACCTCAATGATAAGACGCACACTGTTTTCAACGCATTTCTTGGTAAAAGAGCTAAGATCGTGATTGTCTCTGTTGCTGAATGAGCTAGGACGCTATTCAACTCTAATCTAAGAGAGACTCACTAACTTCATGAAGGAACACCGTTACTTTGTCTCCTAACTCATTTTCCTAACCAGACAACCTCAATGATAAGACGCACACTGTTTTCAATGCATTTCTTACTAAAAGAGCTAAGATCGTGATTGTCTCTGTTGCTGAATGAGCTAGGACGCTATTCAACTCTAATCTAAGAGAGACTCACTAACTTCATGTAGGAACACCGTTACTTTGTCTCCGAACTCATTTTCCTAACCAGACAACCTCAATGATAAGACGCACACTGTTTTCAACGCATTTCTTGGTAAAAGAGCTAAGATCGTGATTGTCTCTGTTGCTGAATGAGCTAGGACGCTATTCAACTCTAATCTAAGAGAGACTCACTAACTTCATGAAGGAACACCGTTACTTTGTCTCCTAACTCATTTTCCTAACAAGACAACCTCAATGATAAGACGCACACTGTTTTCAATGCATTTCTTACTAAAAGAGCTAAGATCGTGATTGTCTCTGTTGCTGAATGAGCTAGGACGCTATTCAACTCTAATCTAAGAGAGACTCACTAACTTCATGTAGGAACACCGTTACTTTGTCTCCTAACTCATTTTCCTAACAAGACAACCTCAATGATAAGACGCACACTGTTTTCAATGCATTTCTTGCTAAAAGAGCTAAGATCGTGATTGTCTCTGTTGCTGAATGAGCTAGGACGCTATTCAACTCTAATCTAAGAGAGACTCACTAACTTCATGTAGGAACACCGTTACTTTGTCTCCTAACTCATTTTCCTAACAAGACAACCTCAATGATAAGACGCACACTGTTTTCAATGCATTTCTTGCTAAAAGAGCTAAGATAGTGATTGTCTCTGTTGCTGAATGAGCTAGGACGCTATTCAACTCTAATCTAAGAGAGACTCACTAACTTCATGTAGGAACACCGTTACTTTGTCTCCTAACTCATTTTCCTAACCAGACAACCTCAATGATAAGACGCACACTGTTTTCAATGCATTTCTTACTAAAAGAGCTAAGATCGTGATTGTCTCTGTTGCTGAATGAGCTAGGACGCTATTCAACTCTAATCTAAGAGAGACTCACTAACTTCATGTAGGAACACCGTTACTTTGTCTCCTAACTCATTTTCCTAACCAGACAACCTCAATGATAAGACGCACACTGTTTTCAACGCATTTCTTGGTAAAAGAGCAAAGATCGTGATTGTCTCTGTTGCTGAATGAGCTAGGACTCTATTCAACTCTAATCTAAGAGAGACTCACTAACTTCATGAAGGAACACCGTTACTTTGTCTCCTAACTCATTTTCCTAACCAGACAACCTCAATGATAAGACGCACACTGTTTTCAATGCATTTCTTGCTAAAAGAGCTAAGATCGTGATTGTCTCTGTTGCTGAATGAGCTAGGACGCTATTCAACTCTAATCTAGGAGAGACTCACTTACTTCATGTAGGAACACCGTTACTTTGTCTCCTAACTCATTTTCCTAACCAGACAACCTCAATGATAAGACGCACACTGTTTTCAATGCATTTCTTGCTAAAAGAGCTAAACTTGTGATTGTCTCTGTTGCTGAATGAGCTAGGACGCTATTCAACTCTAATCTAGGAGAGACTCACTAACTTCATGTAGGAACACCATTACTTTGTCTCCTTATTCATTTTCCTAACCAGACAACCTCAATGATAAGACGCACACTGTTTTCAACGCATTTCTTGCTAAAAGGGCTAAGATCGTGATTGTCTCTGTTGCTGAATGAGCTAGGACGCTATTCAACTCTAATCTAAGAGAGACTCACTAACTTCATGTAGGAACACCGTTACTTTGTCTCCTAACTCATTTTCCTAACAAGACAACCTCAATGATAAGACGCACACTGTTTTCAATGCATTTCTTGCTAAAAGAGCTAAGATCGTGATTGTCTCTGTTGCTGAATGAGCTAGGACGCTATTCAACTCTAATCTAAGAGAGACTCACTAACTTCATGTAGGAACACCGTTACTTTGTCTCCTAACTCATTTTCCTAACAAGACAACCTCAATGATAAGACGCACACTGTTTTCAATGCATTTCTTGCTAAAAGAGCTAAGATCGTGATTGTCTCTGTTGCTGAATGAGCTAGGACGCTATTCAACTCTAATCTAGGAGAGACTCACTAACTTCATGTAGGAACACCGTTACTTTGTCTCCTAACTCATTTTCCTAACAAGACAACCTCAATGATAAGACGCACACTGTTTTCAATGCATTTCTTGCTAAAAGAGCTAAGATCGTGATTGTCTCTGTTGCTGAATGAGCTAGGACGCTATTCAACTCTAATCTAGGAGAGACTCACTAACTTCATGTAGGAACACCGTTACTTTGTCTCCTAACTCATTTTCCTAACAAGACAACCTCAATGATAAGACGCACACTGTTTTCAATGCATTTCTTGCTAAAAGAGCTAAGATCGTGATTGTCTCTGTTGCTGAATGAGCTAGGACGCTATTCAACTCTAATCTAAGAGAGACTCACTAACTTCATGTAGGAACACCGTTACTTTGTCTCCTAACTCATTTTCCTAACAAGACAACCTCAATGATAAGACGCACACTGTTTTCAATGTATTTCTTGCTAAAAGAGCTAAGATCGTGATTGTCTCTGTTGCTGAATGAGCAAGGACGCTATTCAACTCTAATCTAGGAGAGACTCCCTAACTTCATGTAGGAACACCGTTACTTTGTCTCCTAACTCATTTTCCTAACAAGACAACCTCAATGATAAGACGCACACTGTTTTCAATGCATTTCTTGCTAAAAGAGCTAAGATCGTGATTGTCTCTGTTGCTGAATGAGCTAGGACGCTATTCAACTCTAATCTAAGAGAGACTCACTAACTTCATGTAGGAACACCGTTACTTTGTCTCCTAACTCATTTTCCTAACAAGACAACCTCAATGATAAGACGCACACTGTTTTCAACGCATTTCTTGGTAAAAGAGCTAAGATCGTGATTGTCTCTGTTGCTGAATGAGCTAGGACGCTATTTAACTCTAATCTAAGAGAGACTCACTAACTTCATGAAGGAACACCGTTACTTTGTCTCCTAACTCATTTTCCTAACCAGACAACCTCAATGATAAGACGCACACTGTTTTCAATGCATTTCTTACTAAAAGAGCTAAGATCGTGATTGTCTCTGTTGCTGAATGAGCTAGGACGCTATTCAACTCTAATCTAAGAGAGACTCACTAACTTCATGTAGGAACACCGTTACTTTGTCTCCTAACTCATTTTCCTAACAAGACAACCTCAATGATAAGACGCACACTTTTTTCAATGCATTTCTTGCTAAAAGAGCTAAGATCGTGATTGTCTCTGTTGCTGAATGAGCTAGGACGCTATTCAACTCTAATCTAAGAGAGACTCACTAACTTCATGTAGGAACACCGTTACTTTGTCTCCTAACTCATTTTCCTAACAAGACAACCTCAATGATAAGACGCACACTGTTTTCAATGCATTTCTTGCTAAAAGAGCTAAGATTGTGATTGTCTCTGTTGCTGAATGAGCTAGGACGCTATTCAACTCTAATCTAGGAGAGACTCACTAACTTCATGTAGGAACACCGTTACTTTGTCTCCTAACTCATTTTCCTAACAAAACAACCTCAATGATAAGACGCACACTGTTTTCAATGCATTTCTTGCTAAAAGAGCTAAGATTGTGATTGTCTCTGTTGCTGAATGAGCTAGGACGCTATTCAACTCTAATCTAGGAGAGACTCACTAACTTCATGTAGGAACACCGTTACTTTGTCTCCTAACTCATTTTCCTAACAAAACAACCTCAATGATAAGACGCACACTGTTTTCAATGCATTTCTTGCTAAAAGAGCTAAGATCGTGATTGTCTCTGTTGCTGAATGAGCTAGGACGCTATTCAACTCTAATCTAAGAGAGACTCACTAACTTCATGTAGGAACACCGTTACTTTGTCTCCTAACTCATTTTCCTAACAAGACAACCTCAATGATAAGACGCACACTGTTTTCAACGCATTTCTTGGTAAACGAGCTAAGATCGTGATTTTCTCTGTTGCTGAATGAGCTAGGACGCTATTCAACTCTAATCTAAGAGAGACTCACTAACTGCATGTAGGAACACCGTTACTTTGTCTCCTAACTCATTTTCCTAACAAGACAACCTCAATGATAAGACGCACACTGTTTTCAATGCATTTCTTGCTAAAAGAGCTAAGATTGTGATTGTCTCTGTTGCTGAATGAGCTAGGACGCTATTCAACTCTAATCTAGGAGAGACTCACTAACTTCATGTAGGAACACCGTTACTTTGTCTCCTAACTCATTTTCCTAACAAAACAACCTCAATGATAAGACGCACACTGTTTTCAATGCATTTCTTGCTAAAAGAGCTAAGATTGTGATTGTCTCTGTTGCTGAATGAGCTAGGACGCTATTAAACTCTAATCTAGGAGAGACTCACTAACTTCATGTAGGAACACCGTTACTTTGTCTCCTAACTCATTTTCCTAACAAAACAACCTCAATGATAAGACGCACACTGTTTTCAATGTATTTCTTGCTAAAAGAGCTAAGATCGTGATTGTCTCTGTTGCTGAATGAGCTAGGACGCTATTCAACTCTAATCTAAGAGAGACTCACTAACTTCATGTAGGAACACCGTTACTTTGTCTCCTAACTCATTTTCCTAACAAGACAACCTCAATGATAAGACGCACACTGTTTTCAATGCATTTCTTGGTAAAAGAGCTAAGATTGTGATTGTCTCTGTTGCTGAATGAGCTAGGACGCTATTCAACTCTAATCTAAGAGAGACTCACTAACTTCATGAAGGAACACCGTTACTTTGTCTCCTAACTCATTTTCCTAACCAGACAACCTCAATGATAAGATGCACACTGTTTTCAATGCATTTCTTACTAAAAGAGCTAAGATCGTGATTGTCTCTGTTGCTGAATGAGCTAGGACGCTATTCAACTCTAATCTAAGAGAGACTCACTAACTTCATGTAGGAACACCGTTACTTTGTCTCCTAACTCATTTTCCTAACAAGACAACCTCAATGATAAGATGCACACTGTTTTCAATGCAATTCTTGCTAAAAGAGCTAAGATCGTGATTGTCTCTGTTGCTGAATGAGCTAGGACGCTATTCAACTCTAATCTAAGAGAGACTCACTAACTTCATGAAGGAACACCGTTACTTTGTCTCCTAACTCATTTTCCTAACCAGACAACCTCAATGATAAGACGCACACTGTTTTCAATGCATTTCTTGCTAAAAGAGCTAAGATCGTGATTGTCTCTGTTGCTGAATGAGCTAGGACGCTATTCAACTCTAATCTAGGAGAGACTCACTTACTTCATGTAGGAACACCGTTACTTTGTCTCCTAACTCATTTTCCTAACCAGACAACCTCAATGATAAGACGCACACTGTTTTCAATGCATTTCTTGCTAAAAGAGCTAAAATTGTGATTGTCTCTGTTGCTGAATGAGCTAGGACGCTATTCAACTCTAATCTAGGAGAGACTCACTAACTTCATGTAGGAACACCATTACTTTGTCTCCTTATTCATTTTCCTAACCAGACAACCTCAATGATAAGACGCACACTGTTTTCAACGCATTTCTTGCTAAAAGGGCTAAGATCGTGATTGTCTCTGTTGCTGAATGAGCTAGGACGCTATTCAACTCTAATCTAAGAGAGACTCACTTACTTCATGTAGGAACACCGTTACTTTGTCTCCTAACTCATTTTCCTAACCAGACAACCTCAATGATAAGACGCACACTGTTTTCAACGCATTTCTTGGTAAAAGAGCTAAGATCGTGATTGTCTCTGTTGCTGAATGAGCTAGGACGCTATTCAACTCTAATCTAAGAGAGACTCACTAACTTCATGTAGGAACACCGTTACTTTGTCTCCTAACTCATTTTCCTAACAAGACAACCTCAATGATAAGACGCACACTGTTTTCAATGCATTTCTTGCTAAAAGAGCTAAGATCGTGATTGTCTCTGTTGCTGAATGAGCTAGGACGCTATTCAACTCTAATCTAGGAGAGACTCACTAACTTCATGTAGGAACACCGTTACTTTGTCTCCTGACTCATTTTCCTAACAACACAACCTCAATGATAAGACGCACACTGTTTTCAATGCATTTCTTACTAAAAGAGCTAAGATCGTGATTGTCTCTGTTGCTGAATGAGCTAGGACGCTATTCAACTCTAATCTAAGAGAGACTCACTAACTTCATGTAGGAACACCGTTACTTTGTCTCCTAACTCATTTTCCTAACCAGACAACCTCAATGATAAGACGCACACTGTTTTCAACGCATTTCTTGGTAAAAGAGCTAAGATCGTGATTGTCTCTGTTGCTGAATGAGCTAGGACGCTATTCAACTCTAATCTAGGAGAGACTCACTAACTTCATGTAGGAACACCGTTACTTTGTCTCCGAACTCATTTTCCTAACCAGACAACCTCAATGATAAGACGCACACTGTTTTCAACGCATTTCTTGGTAAAAGAGCTAAGATCGTGATTGTCTCTGTTGCTGAATGAGCTAGGACGCTATTCAACTCTAATCTAAGAGAGACTCACTAACTTCATGAAGGAACACCGTTACTTTGTCTCCTAACTCATTTTCCTAACCAGACAACCTCAATGATAAGACGCACACTGTTTTCAATGCATTTCTTACTAAAAGAGCTAAGATCGTGATTGTCTCTGTTGCTGAATGAGCTAGGACGCTATTCAACTCTAATCTAAGAGAGACTCACTAACTTCATGTAGGAACACCGTTACTTTGTCTCCGAACTCATTTTCCTAACCAGACAACCTCAATGATAAGACGCACACTGTTTTCAACGCATTTCTTGGTAAAAGAGCTAAGATCGTGATTGTCTCTGTTGCTGAATGAGCTAGGACGCTATTCAACTCTAATCTAAGAGAGACTCACTAACTTCATGAAGGAACACCGTTACTTTGTCTCCTAACTCATTTTCCTAACAAGACAACCTCAATGATAAGACGCACACTGTTTTCAATGCATTTCTTACTAAAAGAGCTAAGATCGTGATTGTCTCTGTTGCTGAATGAGCTAGGACGCTATTCAACTCTAATCTAAGAGAGACTCACTAACTTCATGTAGGAACACCGTTACTTTGTCTCCTAACTCATTTTCCTAACAAGACAACCTCAATGATAAGACGCACACTGTTTTCAATGCATTTCTTGCTAAAAGAGCTAAGATCGTGATTGTCTCTGTTGCTGAATGAGCTAGGACGCTATTCAACTCTAATCTAAGAGAGACTCACTAACTTCATGTAGGAACACCGTTACTTTGTCTCCTAACTCATTTTCCTAACAAGACAACCTCAATGATAAGACGCACACTGTTTTCAATGCATTTCTTGCTAAAAGAGCTAAGATCGTGATTGTCTCTGTTGCTGAATGAGCTAGGACGCTATTCAACTCTAATCTAAGAGAGACTCACTAACTTCATGTAGGAACACCGTTACTTTGTCTCCTAACTCATTTTCCTAACCAGACAACCTCAATGATAAGACGCACACTGTTTTCAATGCATTTCTTACTAAAAGAGCTAAGATCGTGATTGTCTCTGTTGCTGAATGAGCTAGGACGCTATTCAACTCTAATCTAAGAGAGACTCACTAACTTCATGTAGGAACACCGTTACTTTGTCTCCTAACTCATTTTCCTAACCAGACAACCTCAATGATAAGACGCACACTGTTTTCAACGCATTTCTTGGTAAAAGAGCAAAGATCGTGATTGTCTCTGTTGCTGAATGAGCTAGGACTCTATTCAACTCTAATCTAAGAGAGACTCACTAACTTCATGAAGGAACACCGTTACTTTGTCTCCTAACTCATTTTCCTAACCAGACAACCTCAATGATAAGACGCACACTGTTTTCAATGCATTTCTTGCTAAAAGAGCTAAGATCGTGATTGTCTCTGTTGCTGAATGAGCTAGGACGCTATTCAACTCTAATCTAGGAGAGACTCACTTACTTCATGTAGGAACACCGTTACTTTGTCTCCTAACTCATTTTCCTAACCAGACAACCTCAATGATAAGACGCACACTGTTTTCAATGCATTTCTTGCTAAAAGAGCTAAACTTGTGATTGTCTCTGTTGCTGAATGAGCTAGGACGCTATTCAACTCTAATCTAGGAGAGACTCACTAACTTCATGTAGGAACACCATTACTTTGTCTCCTTATTCATTTTCCTAACCAGACAACCTCAATGATAAGACGCACACTGTTTTCAACGCATTTCTTGCTAAAAGGGCTAAGATCGTGATTGTCTCTGTTGCTGAATGAGCTAGGACGCTATTCAACTCTAATCTAAGAGAGACTCACTAACTTCATGTAGGAACACCGTTACTTTGTCTCCTAACTCATTTTCCTAACAAGACAACCTCAATGATAAGACGCACACTGTTTTCAATGCATTTCTTGCTAAAAGAGCTAAGATCGTGATTGTCTCTGTTGCTGAATGAGCTAGGACGCTATTCAACTCTAATCTAAGAGAGACTCACTAACTTCATGTAGGAACACCGTTACTTTGTCTCCTAACTCATTTTCCTAACAAGACAACCTCAATGATAAGACGCACACTGTTTTCAATGCATTTCTTGCTAAAAGAGCTAAGATCGTGATTGTCTCTGTTGCTGAATGAGCTAGGACGCTATTCAACTCTAATCTAGGAGAGACTCACTAACTTCATGTAGGAACACCGTTACTTTGTCTCCTAACTCATTTTCCTAACAAGACAACCTCAATGATAAGACGCACACTGTTTTCAATGCATTTCTTGCTAAAAGAGCTAAGATCGTGATTGTCTCCGTTGCTGAATGAGCTAGGACGCTATTCAACTCTAATCTAGGAGAGACTCACTAACTTCATGTAGGAACACCGTTACTTTGTCTCCTAACTCATTTTCCTAACAAGACAACCTCAATGATAAGACGCACACTGTTTTCAATGCATTTCTTGCTAAAAGAGCTAAGATCGTGATTGTCTCTGTTGCTGAATGAGCTAGGACGCTATTCAACTCTAATCTAAGAGAGACTCACTAACTTCATGTAGGAACACCGTTACTTTGTCTCCTAACTCATTTTCCTAACAAGACAACCTCAATGATAAGACGCACACTGTTTTCAATGTATTTCTTGCTAAAAGAGCTAAGATCGTGATTGTCTCTGTTGCTGAATGAGCAAGGACGCTATTCAACTCTAATCTAGGAGAGACTCCCTAACTTCATGTAGGAACACCGTTACTTTGTCTCCTAACTCATTTTCCTAACAAGACAACCTCAATGATAAGACGCACACTGTTTTCAATGCATTTCTTGCTAAAAGAGCTAAGATCGTGATTGTCTCTGTTGCTGAATGAGCTAGGACGCTATTCAACTCTAATCTAAGAGAGACTCACTAACTTCATGTAGGAACACCGTTACTTTGTCTCCTAACTCATTTTCCTAACAAGACAACCTCAATGATAAGACGCACACTGTTTTCAACGCATTTCTTGGTAAAAGAGCTAAGATCGTGATTGTCTCTGTTGCTGAATGAGCTAGGACGCTATTTAACTCTAATCTAAGAGAGACTCACTAACTTCATGAAGGAACACCGTTACTTTGTCTCCTAACTCATTTTCCTAACCAGACAACCTCAATGATAAGACGCACACTGTTTTCAATGCATTTCTTACTAAAAGAGCTAAGATCGTGATTGTCTCTGTTGCTGAATGAGCTAGGACGCTATTCAACTCTAATCTAAGAGAGACTCACTAACTTCATGTAGGAACACCGTTACTTTGTCTCCTAACTCATTTTCCTAACAAGACAACCTCAATGATAAGACGCACACTTTTTTCAATGCATTTCTTGCTAAAAGAGCTAAGATCGTGATTGTCTCTGTTGCTGAATGAGCTAGGACGCTATTCAACTCTAATCTAAGAGAGACTCACTAACTTCATGTAGGAACACCGTTACTTTGTCTCCTAACTCATTTTCCTAACAAGACAACCTCAATGATAAGACGCACACTGTTTTCAATGCATTTCTTGCTAAAAGAGCTAAGATTGTGATTGTCTCTGTTGCTGAATGAGCTAGGACGCTATTCAACTCTAATCTAGGAGAGACTCACTAACTTCATGTAGGAACACCGTTACTTTGTCTCCTAACTCATTTTCCTAACAAAACAACCTCAATGATAAGACGCACACTGTTTTCAATGCATTTCTTGCTAAAAGAGCTAAGATTGTGATTGTCTCTGTTGCTGAATGAGCTAGGACGCTATTCAACTCTAATCTAGGAGAGACTCACTAACTTCATGTAGGAACACCGTTACTTTGTCTCCTAACTCATTTTCCTAACAAAACAACCTCAATGATAAGACGCACACTGTTTTCAATGCATTTCTTGCTAAAAGAGCTAAGATCGTGATTGTCTCTGTTGCTGAATGAGCTAGGACGCTATTCAACTCTAATCTAAGAGAGACTCACTAACTTCATGTAGGAACACCGTTACTTTGTCTCCTAACTCATTTTCCTAACAAGACAACCTCAATGATAAGACGCACACTGTTTTCAACGCATTTCTTGGTAAACGAGCTAAGATCGTGATTTTCTCTGTTGCTGAATGAGCTAGGACGCTATTCAACTCTAATCTAAGAGAGACTCACTAACTGCATGTAGGAACACCGTTACTTTGTCTCCTAACTCATTTTCCTAACAAGACAACCTCAATGATAAGACGCACACTGTTTTCAATGCATTTCTTGCTAAAAGAGCTAAGATTGTGATTGTCTCTGTTGCTGAATGAGCTAGGACGCTATTCAACTCTAATCTAGGAGAGACTCACTAACTTCATGTAGGAACACCGTTACTTTGTCTCCTAACTCATTTTCCTAACAAAACAACCTCAATGATAAGACGCACACTGTTTTCAATGCATTTCTTGCTAAAAGAGCTAAGATTGTGATTGTCTCTGTTGCTGAATGAGCTAGGACGCTATTAAACTCTAATCTAGGAGAGACTCACTAACTTCATGTAGGAACACCGTTACTTTGTCTCCTAACTCATTTTCCTAACAAAACAACCTCAATGATAAGACGCACACTGTTTTCAATGTATTTCTTGCTAAAAGAGCTAAGATCGTGATTGTCTCTGTTGCTGAATGAGCTAGGACGCTATTCAACTCTAATCTAAGAGAGACTCACTAACTTCATGTAGGAACACCGTTACTTTGTCTCCTAACTCATTTTCCTAACAAGACAACCTCAATGATAAGACGCACACTGTTTTCAATGCATTTCTTGGTAAAAGAGCTAAGATTGTGATTGTCTCTGTTGCTGAATGAGCTAGGACGCTATTCAACTCTAATCTAAGAGAGACTCACTAACTTCATGAAGGAACACCGTTACTTTGTCTCCTAACTCATTTTCCTAACCAGACAACCTCAATGATAAGATGCACACTGTTTTCAATGCATTTCTTACTAAAAGAGCTAAGATCGTGATTGTCTCTGTTGCTGAATGAGCTAGGACGCTATTCAACTCTAATCTAAGAGAGACTCACTAACTTCATGTAGGAACACCGTTACTTTGTCTCCTAACTCATTTTCCTAACAAGACAACCTCAATGATAAGATGCACACTGTTTTCAATGCAATTCTTGCTAAAAGAGCTAAGATCGTGATTGTCTCTGTTGCTGAATGAGCTAGGACGCTATTCAACTCTAATCTAAGAGAGACTCACTAACTTCATGTAGGAACACCGTTACTTTGTCTCCTAACTCATTTTCCTAACCAGACAACCTCAATGATAAGACGCACACTGTTTTCAACGCATTTCTTGGTAAAAGAGCTAAGATCGTGATTGTCTCTGTTGCTGAATGAGCTAGGACGCTATTCAACTCTAATCTAAGAGAGACTCACTAACTTCAAGAAGGAACACCGTTACTTTGTCTCCTAACTCATTTTCCTAACCAGACAACCTCAATGATAAGACGCACACTGTTTTCAATGCATTTCTTACTAAAAGAGCTAAGATCGTGATTGTCTCTGTTGCTGAATGAGCTAGGACGCTATTCAACTCTAATCTAGGAGAGACTCACTAACTTCATGTAGGAACACCGTTACTTTGTCTCCTAACTCATTTTCCTAACAAGACAACCTCAATGATAAGACGCACACTGTTTTCAACGCATTTCTTGGTAAACGAGCTAAGATCGTGATTGTCTCTGTTGCTGAATGAGCTAGGACGCTATTCAACTCTAATCTAGGAGAGACTCACTAACTTCATGTAGGAACACCGTTACTTTGTCTCCTAACTCATTTTCCTAACAAGACAACCTCAATGATAAGACGCACACTGTTTTCAATGCATTTCTTGCTAAAAGAGCTAAGATCGTGATTGTCTCTGTTGCTGAATGAGCTAGGACGCTATTCAACTCTAATCTAAGAGAGACTCACTAACTGCATGTAGGAACACCGTTACTTTGTCTCCTAACTCATTTTCCTAGCAAGACAACCTCAATGATAAGACGCACACTGTTTTCAATGCATTTCTTGCTAAAAGAGCTAAGATTGTGATTGTCTCTGTTGCTGAATGAGCTAGGACGCTATTCAACTCTAATCTAGGAGAGACTCACTAACTTCATGTAGGAACACCGTTACTTTGTCTCCTAACTCATTTTCCTAACAAAACAACCTCAATGATAAGACGCACACTGTTTTCAATGCATTTCTTGCTAAAAGAGCTAAGATTGTGATTGTCTCTGTTGCTGAATGAGCTAGGACGCTATTCAACTCTAATCTAGGAGAGACTCACTAACTTCATGTAGGAACACCGTTACTTTGTCTCCTAACTCATTTTCCTAACAAAACAACCTCAATGATAAGACGCACACTGTTTTCAATGTATTTCTTGCTAAAAGAGCTAAGATCGTGATTGTCTCTGTTGCTGAATGAGCTAGGACGCTATTCAACTCTAATCTAAGAGAGACTCACTAACTTCATGTAGGAACACCGTTACTTTGTCTCCTAACTCATTTTCCTAACAAGACAACCTCAATGATAAGACGCACACTGTTTTCAATGCATTTCTTGGTAAAAGAGCTAAGATCGTGATTGTCTCTGTTGCTGAATGAGCTAGGACTCTATTCAACTCTAATCTAAGAGAGACTCACTAACTTCATGAAGGAACACCGTTACTTTGTCTCCTAACTCATTTTCCTAACCAGACAACCTCAATGATAAGACGCACACTGTTTTCAATGCATTTCTTGCTAAAAGAGCTAAGATCGTGATTGTCTCTGTTGCTGAATGAGCTAGGACGCTATTCAACTCTAATCTAGGAGAGACTCACTTACTTCATGTAGGAACACCGTTACTTTGTCTCCTAACTCATTTTCCTAACCAGACAACCTCAATGATAAGACGCACACTGTTTTCAATGCATTTCTTGCTAAAAGAGCTAAAATTGTGATTGTCTCTGTTGCTGAATGAGCTAGGACGCTATTCAACTCTAATCTAGGAGAGACTCACTAACTTCATGTAGGAACACCATTACTTTGTCTCCTTATTCATTTTCCTAACCAGACAACCTCAATGATAAGACGCACACTGTTTTCAACGCATTTCTTGCTAAAAGGGCTAAGATCGTGATTGTCTCTGTTGCTGAATGAGCTAGGACGCTATTCAACTCTAATCTAAGAGAGACTCACTAACTTCATGTAGGAACACCGTTACTTTGTCTCCTAACTCATTTTCCTAACAAGACAACCTCAATGATAAGACGCACACTGTTTTCAATGCATTTCTTGCTAAAAGAGCTAAGATCGTGATTGTCTCTGTTGCTGAATGAGCTAGGACGCTATTCAACTCTAATCTAAGAGAGACTCACTAACTTCATGTAGGAACACCGTTACTTTGTCTCCTAACTCATTTTCCTAACAAGACAACCTCAATGATAAGACGCACACTGTTTTCAATGCATTTCTTGCTAAAAGAGCTAAGATCGTGATTGTCTCTGTTGCTGAATGAGCTAGGACGCTATTCAACTCTAATCTAGGAGAGACTCACTAACTTCATGTAGGAACACCGTTACTTTGTCTCCTAACTCATTTTCCTAACAAGACAACCTCAATGATAAGACGCACACTGTTTTCAATGCATTTCTTGCTAAAAGAGCTAAGATCGTGATTGTCTCTGTTGCTGAATGAGCTAGGACGCTATTCAACTCTAATCTAGGAGAGACTCACTAACTTCATGTAGGAACACCGTTACTTTGTCTCCTAACTCATTTTCCTAACAAGACAACCTCAATGATAAGACGCACACTGTTTTCAATGCATTTCTTGCTAAAAGAGCTAAGATCGTGATTGTCTCTGTTGCTGAATGAGCTAGGACGCTATTCAACTCTAATCTAAGAGAGACTCACTAACTTCATGTAGGAACACCGTTACTTTGTCTCCTAACTCATTTTCCTAACAAGACAACCTCAATGATAAGACGCACACTGTTTTCAATGTATTTCTTGCTAAAAGAGCTAAGATCGTGATTGTCTCTGTTGCTGAATGAGCAAGGACGCTATTCAACTCTAATCTAGGAGAGACTCCCTAACTTCATGTAGGAACACCGTTACTTTGTCTCCTAACTCATTTTCCTAACAAGACAACCTCAATGATAAGACGCACACTGTTTTCAATGCATTTCTTGCTAAAAGAGCTAAGATCGTGATTGTCTCTGTTGCTGAATGAGCTAGGACGCTATTCAACTCTAATCTAAGAGAGACTCACTAACTTCATGTAGGAACACCGTTACTTTGTCTCCTAACTCATTTTCCTAACAAGACAACCTCAATGATAAGACGCACACTGTTTTCAACGCATTTCTTGGTAAAAGAGCTAAGATCGTGATTGTCTCTGTTGCTGAATGAGCTAGGACGCTATTTAACTCTAATCTAAGAGAGACTCACTAACTTCATGAAGGAACACCGTTACTTTGTCTCCTAACTCATTTTCCTAACCAGACAACCTCAATGATAAGACGCACACTGTTTTCAATGCATTTCTTACTAAAAGAGCTAAGATCGTGATTGTCTCTGTTGCTGAATGAGCTAGGACGCTATTCAACTCTAATCTAAGAGAGACTCACTAACTTCATGTAGGAACACCGTTACTTTGTCTCCTAACTCATTTTCCTAACAAGACAACCTCAATGATAAGACACACACTGTTTTCAATGCATTTCTTGCTAAAAGAGCTAAGATTGTGATTGTCTCTGTTGCTGAATGAGCTAGGACGCTATTCAACTCTAATCTAGGAGAGACTCACTAACTTCATGTAGGAACACCGTTACTTTGTCTCCTAACTCATTTTCCTAACAAAACAACCTCAATGATAAGACGCACACTGTTTTCAATGCATTTCTTGCTAAAAGAGCTAAGATTGTGATTGTCTCTGTTGCTGAATGAGCTAGGACGCTATTCAACTCTAATCTAGGAGAGACTCACTAACTTCATGTAGGAACACCGTTACTTTGTCTCCTAACTCATTTTCCTAACAAAACAACCTCAATGATAAGACGCACACTGTTTTCAATGCATTTCTTGCTAAAAGAGCTAAGATCGTGATTGTCTCTGTTGCTGAATGAGCTAGGACGCTATTCAACTCTAATCTAAGAGAGACTCACTAACTTCATGTAGGAACACCGTTACTTTGTCTCCTAACTCATTTTCCTAACAAGACAACCTCAATGATAAGACGCACACTGTTTTCAACGCATTTCTTGGTAAACGAGCTAAGATCGTGATTGTCTCTGTTGCTGAATGAGCTAGGACGCTATTCAACTCTAATCTAAGAGAGACTCACTAACTGCATGTAGGAACACCGTTACTTTGTCTCCTAACTCATTTTCCTAACAAGACAACCTCAATGATAAGACGCACACTGTTTTCAATGCATTTCTTGCTAAAAGAGCTAAGATTGTGATTGTCTCTGTTGCTGAATGAGCTAGGACGCTATTAAACTCTAATCTAGGAGAGACTCACTAACTTCATGTAGGAACACCGTTACTTTGTCTCCTAACTCATTTTCCTAACAAAACAACCTCAATGATAAGACGCACACTGTTTTCAATGTATTTCTTGCTAAAACAGCTAAGATCGTGATTGTCTCTGTTGCTGAATGAGCTAGGACGCTATTCAACTCTAATCTAAGAGAGACTCACTAACTTCATGTAGGAACACCGTTACTTTGTCTCCTAACTCATTTTCCTAACAAGACAACCTCAATGATAAGACGCACACTGTTTTCAATGCATTTCTTGGTAAAAGAGCTAAGATTGTGATTGTCTCTGTTGCTGAATGAGCTAGGACGCTATTCAACTCTAATCTAAGAGAGACTCACTAACTTCATGAAGGAACACCGTTACTTTGTCTCCTAACTCATTTTCCTAACCAGACAACCTCAATGATAAGACGCACACTGTTTTCAATGCATTTCTTACTAAAAGAGCTAAGATCGTGATTGTCTCTGTTGCTGAATGAGCTAGGACGCTATTCAACTCTAATCTAAGAGAGACTCACTAACTTCATGTAGGAACACCGTTACTTTGTCTCCTAACTCATTTTCCTAACAAGACAACCTCAATGATAAGACGCACACTGTTTTCAATGCATTTCTTGCTAAAAGAGCTAAGATTGTGATTGTCTCTGTTGCTGAATGAGCTAGGACGCTATTCAACTCTAATCTAGGAGAGACTCACTAACTTCATGTAGGAACACCGTTACTTTGTCTCCTAACTCATTTTCCTAACAAGACAACCTCAATGATAAGATGCACACTGTTTTCAATGCAATTCTTGCTAAAAGAGCTAAGATCGTGATTGTCTCTGTTGCTGAATGAGCTAGGACGCTATTCAACTCTAATCTAAGAGAGACTCACTAACTTCATGTAGGAACACCGTTACTTTGTCTCCTAACTCATTTTCCTAACCAGACAACCTCAATGATAAGACGCACACTGTTTTCAACGCATTTCTTGGTAAAAGAGCTAAGATCGTGATTGTCTCTGTTGCTGAATGAGCTAGGACGCTATTCAACTCTAATCTAAGAGAGACTCACTAACTTCATGAAGGAACACCGTTACTTTGTCTCCTAACTCATTTTCCTAACCAGACAACCTCAATGATAAGACGCACACTGTTTTCAATGCATTTCTTACTAAAAGAGCTAAGATCGTGATTGTCTCTGTTGCTGAATGAGCTAGGACGCTATTCAACTCTAATCTAGGAGAGACTCACTAACTTCATGTAGGAACACCGTTACTTTGTCTCCTAACTCATTTTCCTAACAAGACAACCTCAATGATAAGACGCACACTGTTTTCAACGCATTTCTTGGTAAACGAGCTAAGATCGTGATTGTCTCTGTTGCTGAATGAGCTAGGACGCTATTCAACTCTAATCTAGGAGAGACTCACTAACTTCATGTAGGAACACCGTTACTTTGTCTCCTAACTCATTTTCCTAACAAGACAACCTCAATGATAAGACGCACACTGTTTTCAATGCATTTCTTGCTAAAAGAGCTAAGATCGTGATTGTCTCTGTTGCTGAATGAGCTAGGACGCTATTCAACTCTAATCTAAGAGAGACTCACTAACTGCATGTAGGAACACTGTTACTTTGTCTCCTAACTCATTTTCCTAACAAGACAACCTCAATGATAAGACGCACACTGTTTTCAATGCATTTCTTGCTAAAAGAGCTAAGATTGTGATTGTCTCTGTTGCTGAATGAGCTAGGACGCTATTCAACTCTAATTTAGGAGAGACTCACTAACTTCATGTAGGAACACCGTTACTTTGTCTCCTAACTCATTTTCCTAACAAAACAACCTCAATGATAAGACGCACACTGTTTTCAATGCATTTCTTGCTAAAAGAGCTAAGATTGTGATTGTCTCTGTTGCTGAATGAGCTAGGACGCTATTCAACTCTAATCTAGGAGAGACTCACTAACTTCATGTAGGAACACCGTTACTTTGTCTCCTAACTCATTTTCCTAACAAAACAACCTCAATGATAAGACGCACACTGTTTTCAATGTATTTCTTGCTAAAAGAGCTAAGATCGTGATTGTCTCTGTTGCTGAATGAGCTAGGACGCTATTCAACTCTAATCTAAGAGAGACTCACTAACTTCATGTAGGAACACCGTTACTTTGTCTCCTAACTCATTTTCCTAACAAGACAACCTCAATGATAAGACGCACACTGTTTTCAATGCATTTCTTGGTAAAAGAGCTAAGATCGTGATTGTCTCTGTTGCTGAATGAGCTAGGACGCTATTCAACTCTAATCTAGGAGAGACTCACTAACTTCATGTAGGAACACCGTTACTTTGTCTCCTAACTCATTTTCCTAACAAGACAACCTCAATGATAAGACGCACACTGTTTTCAATGCATTTCTTGGTAAAAGAGCTAAGATTGTGATTGTCTCTGTTGCTGAATGAGCTAGGACGCTATTCAACTCTAATCTAAGAGAGACTCACTAACTTCATGAAGGAACACCGTTACTTTGTCTCCTAACTCATTTTCCTAACCAGACAACCTCAATGATAAGACGCACACTGTTTTCAATGCATTTCTTACTAAAAGAGCTAAGATCGTGATTGTCTCTGTTGCTGAATGAGCTAGGACGCTATTCAACTCTAATCTAAGAGAGACTCACTAACTTCATGTAGGAACACCGTTACTTTGTCTCCTAACTCATTTTCCTAACAAGACAACCTCAATGATAAGACGCACACTGTTTTCAATGCATTTCTTGCTAAAAGAGCTAAGATTGTGATTGTCTCTGTTGCTGAATGAGCTAGGACGCTATTCAACTCTAATCTAGGAGAGACTCACTAACTTCATGTAGGAACACCGTTACTTTGTCTCCTAACTCATTTTCCTAACAAAACAACCTCAATGATAAGACGCACACTGTTTTCAATGCATTTCTTGCTAAAAGAGCTAAGATCGTGATTGTCTCTGTTGCTGAATGAGCTAGGACGCTATTCAACTCTAATCTAAGAGAGACTCACTAACTTCATGTAGGAACACCGTTACTTTGTCTCCTAACTCATTTTCCTAACAAGACAACCTCAATGATAAGACGCACACTGTTTTCAACGCATTTCTTGGTAAACGAGCTAAGATCGTGATTGTCTCTGTTGCTGAATGAGCTAGGACGCTATTCAACTCTAATCTAGGAGAGACTCACTAACTTCATGTAGGAACACCGTTACTTTGTCTCCTAACTCATTTTCCTAACAAGACAACCTCAATGATAAGACGCACACTGTTTTCAATGCATTTCTTGCTAAAAGAGCTAAGATCGTGATTGTCTCTGTTGCTGAATGAGCTAGGACGCTATTCAACTCTAATCTAAGAGAGACTCACTAACTGCATGTAGGAACACCGTTACTTTGTCTCCTAACTCATTTTCCTAACAAGACAACCTCAATGATAAGACGCACACTGTTTTCAATGCATTTCTTGCTAAAAGAGCTAAGATTGTGATTGTCTCTGTTGCTGAATGAGCTAGGACGCTATTCAACTCTAATCTAGGAGAGACTCACTAACTTCATGTAGGAACACCGTTACTTTGTCTCCTAACTCATTTTCCTAACAAAACAACCTCAATGATAAGACGCACACTGTTTTCAATGCATTTCTTGCTAAAAGAGCTAAGATCGTGATTGTCTCTGTTGCTGAATGAGCTAGGACGCTATTCAACTCTAATCTAGGAGAGACTCACTAACTTCATGTAGGAACACCGTTACTTTGTCTCCTAACTCATTTTCCTAACAAGACAACCTCAATGATAAGACGCACACTGTTTTCAATGCATTTCTTGGTAATAGAGCTAAGATTGTGATTGTCTCTGTTGCTGAATGAGCTAGGACGCTATTCAACTCTAATCTAAGAGAGACTCACTAACTTCATGAAGGAACACCGTTACTTTGTCTCCTAACTCATTTTCCTAACCAGACAACCTCAATGATAAGACGCACACTGTTTTCAATGCATTTCTTACTAAAAGAGCTAAGATCGTGATTGTCTCTGTTGCTGAATGAGCTAGGACGCTATTCAACTCTAATCTAAGAGAGACTCACTAACTTCATGTAGGAACACCGTTACTTTGTCTCCTAACTCATTTTCCTAACAAGACAACCTCAATGATAAGACGCACACTGTTTTCAATGCAATTCTTGCTAAAAGAGCTAAGATCGTGATTGTCTCTGTTGCTGAATGAGCTAGGACGCTATTCAACTCTAATCTAAGAGAGACTCACTAACTTCATGTAGGAACACCGTTACTTTGTCTCCTAACTCATTTTCCTAACCAGACAACCTCAATGATAAGACGCACACTGTTTTCAACGCATTTCTTGGTAAAAGAGCTAAGATCGTGAATGTCTCTGTTGCTGAATGAGCTAGGACGCTATTTAACTCTAATCTAAGAGAGACTCACTAACTTCATGTAGGAACACCGTTACTTTGTCTCCTAACTCATTTTCCTAACAAGACAACCTCAATGATAAGACGCACACTGTTTTCAATGCATTTCTTACTAAAAGAGCTAAGATCGTGATTGTCTCTGTTGCTGAATGAGCTAGGACGCTATTCAACTCTAATCTAAGAGAGACTCACTAACTTCATGTAGGAACACCGTTACTTTGTCTCCTAACTCATTTTCCTAACAAGACAACCTCAATGATAAGACGCACACTGTTTTCAATGCATTTCTTGCTAAAAGAGCTAAGATTGTGATTGTCTCTGTTGCTGAATGAGCTAGGACGCTATTCAACTCTAATCTAGGAGAGACTCACTAACTTCATGTAGGAACACCGTTACTTTGTCTCCTAACTCATTTTCCTAACAAGACAACCTCAATGATAAGACGCACACTGTTTTCAATGCATTTCTTACTAAAAGAGCTAAGATCGTGATTGTCTCTGTTGCTGAATGAGCTAGGACGCTATTCAACTCTAATCTAAGAGAGACTCACTAACTGCATGTAGGAACACCGTTACTTTGTCTCCTAACTCATTTTCCTAACAAGACAACCTCAATGATAAGACGCACACTGTTTTCAATGCATTTCTTGCTAAAAGAGCTAAGATCGTGATTGTCTCTGTTGCTGAATGAGCTAGGACGCTATCCAACTCTAATCTAAGAAAGACTCGCTAACTTCATGTAGGAACACCGTTACTTTGTCTCCTAACTCATTTTCCTAACCAGACAACCTCAATGATAAGACGCACACTGTTTTCAATGCATTTCTTGCTAAAAGAGCTAAGATCGTGATTGTCTCTGTTGCTGAATGAGCTAGGACGCTATTCAACTCTAATCTAGGAGAGACTCACTTACTTCATGTAGGAACACCGTTACTTTGTCTCCTAACTCATTTTCCTAACAAGACAACCTCAATGATAAGACGCACACTGTTTTCAATGCATTTCTTGCTAAAAGAGCTAAGATCGTGATTGTCTCTGTTGCTGAATGAGCTAGGACGCTATTCAACTCTAATCTAAGAGAGACTCACTAACTTCATGTAGGAACACCGTTACTATGTCTCCTAACTCATTTTCCTAACAAGACAACCTCAATGATAAGACGCACACTGTTTTCAATGCATTTCTTGCTAAAAGAGCTAAGATCGTGATTGTCTCTGTTGCTGAATGAGCTAGGACGCTATTCAACTCTAATCTAGGAGAGACTCACTAACTTCATGTAGGAACACCGTTACTTTGTCTCCTAACTCATTTTCCTAACAAGACAACCTCAATGATAAGACGCACACTGTTTTCAATGCATTTCTTGCTAAAAGAGCTAAGATTGTGATTGTCTCTGTTGCTGAATGAGCTAGGACGCTATTCAACTCTAATCTAGGAGAGACTCACTAACTTCATGTAGGAACACCGTTACTTTGTCTCCTAACTCATTTTCCTAACAAAACAACCTCAATGATAAGACGCACACTGTTTTCAATGCATTTCTTGCTAAAAGAGCTAAGATCGTGATTGTCTCTGTTGCTGAATGAGCTAGGACGCTATTCAACTCTAATCTAAGAGAGACTCACTAACTTCATGTAGGAACACCGTTACTTTGTCTCCTAACTCATTTTCCTAACCAGACAACCTCAATGATAAGACGCACACTGTTTTCAACGCATTTCTTGGTAAAAGAGCTAAGATCGTGATTGTCTCTGTTGCTGAATGAGCTAGGACGCTATTCAACTCTAATCTAAGAGAGACTCACTAACTTCATGTAGGAACACCGTTACTTTGTCTCCTAACTCATTTTCCTAACAAGACAACCTCAATGATAAGACGCACACTGTTTTCAATGCATTTCTTGCTAAAAGAGCTAAGATCGTGATTGTCTCTGTTGCTGAATGAGCTAGAACGCTATTCAACTCTAATCTAGGAGAGACTCACTAACTTCATGTAGGAACACCGTTACTTTGTCTCCTAACTCATTTTCCTAACAAGACAACCTCAATGATAAGACGCACACTGTTTTCAATGCATTTCTTACTAAAAGAGCTAAGATCGTGATTGTCTCTGTTGCTGAATGAGCTAGGACGCTATTCATCTCTAATCTAAGAGAGACTCACTAACTTCATGTAGGAACACCGTTACTTTGTCTCCTAACTCATTTTCCTAACAAGACAACCTCAATGATAAGACGCACACTGTTTTCAACGCATTTCTTGGTAAAAGAGCTAAGATCGTGATTGTCTCTGTTGCTGAATGAGCTAGGACGCTATTCAACTCTAATCTAAGAGAGACTCACTAACTTCATGAAGGAACACCGTTACTTTGTCTCCTAACTCATTTTCCTAACCAGACAACCTCAATGATAAGACGCACACTGTTTTCAATGCATTTCTTACTAAAAGAGCTAAGATCGTGATTGTCTCTGTTGCTGAATGAGCTAGGACGCTATTCAACTCTAATCTAAGAGAGACTCACTAACTGCATGTAGGAACACCGTTACTTTGTCTCCTAACTCATTTTCCTAACAAGACAACCTCAATGATAAGACGCACACTGTTTTCAATGCATTTCTTGCTAAAAGAGCTAAGATCGTGATTGTCTCTGTTGCTGAATGAGCTAGGACGCTATCCAACTCTAATCTAAGAAAGACTCGCTAACTTCATGTAGGAACACCGTTACTTTGTCTCCTAACTCATTTTCCTAACCAGACAACCTCAATGATAAGACGCACACTGTTTTCAATGCATTTCTTGCTAAAAGAGCTAAGATCGTGATTGTCTCTGTTGCTGAATGAGCTAGGACGCTATTCAACTCTAATCTAGGAGAGACTCACTTACTTCATGTAGGAACACCGTTACTTTGTCTCCTAACTCATTTTCCTAACAAGACAACCTCAATGATAAGACGCACACTGTTTTCAATGCATTTCTTGCTAAAAGAGCTAAGATCGTGATTGTCTCTGTTGCTGAATGAGCTAGGACGCTATCCAACTCTAATCTAAGAGAGACTCACTAACTTCATGTAGGAACACCGTTACTTTGTCTCCTAACTCATTTTCCTAACCAGACAACCTCAATGATAAGACGCACACTGTTTTCAATGCATTTCTTACTAAAAGAGCTAAGATCGTGATTGTCTCTGTTGCTGAATGAGCTAGGACGCTATTCAACTCTAATCTAAGAGAGACTCACTAACTTCATGTAGGAACACCGTTACTTTGTCTCCTAACTCATTTTCCTAACCAGACAACCTCAATGATAAGACGCACACTGTTTTCAACGCATTTCTTGGTAAAAGAGCTAAGATCGTGATTGTCTCTGTTGCTGAATGAGCTAGGACGCTATTCAACTCTAATCTAGGAGAGACTCACTAACTTCATGTAGGAACACCGTTACTTTGTCTCCTAACTCATTTTCCTAACAAGACAACCTCAATGATAAGACGCACACTGTTTTCAATGCATTTCTTACTAAAAGAGCTAAGATCGTGATTGTCTCTGTTGCTGAATGAGCTAGGACGCTATTCAACTCTAATCTAGGAGAGACTCACTTACTTCATGTAGGAACACCGTTACTTTGTCTCCTAACTCATTTTCCTAACAAGACAACCTCAATGATAAGACGCACACTGTTTTCAATGCATTTCTTACTAAAAGAGCTAAGATCGTGATTGTCTCTGTTGCTGAATGAGCTAGGACGCTATTCATCTCTAATCTAAGAGAGACTCACTAACTTCATGAAGGAACACCGTTACTTTGTCTCCTAACTCATTTTCCTAACCAGACAACCTCAATGATAAGACGCACACTGTTTTCAATGCATTTCTTACTAAAAGAGCTAAGATCGTGATTGTCTCTGTTGCTGAATGAGCTAGGACGCTATTCAACTCTAATCTAAGAAAGACTCGCTAACTTCATGTAGGAACACCGTTACTTTGTCTCCTAACTCATTTTCCTAACCAGACAACCTCAATGATAAGACGCACACTGTTTTCAATGCATTTCTTGCTAAAAGAGCTAAGATCGTGATTGTCTCTGTTGCTGAATGAGCTAGGACGCTATTCAACTCTAATCTAGGAGAGACTCACTTACTTCATGTAGGAACACCGTTACTTTGTCTCCTAACTCATTTTCCTAACAAGACAACCTCAATGATAAGACGCACACTGTTTTCAATGCATTTCTTGCTAAAAGAGCTAAGATCGTGATTGTCTCTGTTGCTGAATGAGCTAGGACGCTATCCAACTCTAATCTAAGAGAGACTCACTAACTTCATGTAGGAACACCGTTACTTTGTCTCCTAACTCATTTTCCTAACCAGACAACCTCAATGATAAGACGCACACTGTTTTCAATGCATTTCTTACTAAAAGAGCTAAGATCGTGATTGTCTCTGTTGCTGAATGAGCTAGGACGCTATTCAACTCTAATCTAAGAGAGACTCACTAACTTCATGTAGGAACACCGTTACTTTGTCTCCTAACTCATTTTCCTAACCAGACAACCTCAATGATAAGACGCACACTGTTTTCAACGCATTTCTTGGTAAAAGAGCAAAGATCGTGATTGTCTCTGTTGCTGAATGAGCTAGGACGCTATTCAACTCTAATCTAAGAGAGACTCACTAACTTCATGAAGGAACACCGTTACTTTGTCTCCTAACTCATTTTCCTAACCAGACAACCTCAATGATAAGACGCACACTGTTTTCAATGCATTTCTTGCTAAAAGAGCTAAGATCGTGATTGTCTCTGTTGCTGAATGAGCTAGGACGTTATTCAACTCTAATCTAGGAGAGACTCACTTACTTCATGTAGGAACACCGTTACTTTGTCTCCTAACTCATTTTCCTAACCAGACAACCTCAATGATAAGACGCACACTGTTTTCAATGCATTTCTTGCTAAAAGAGCTAAGATCGTGATTGTCTCTGTTGCTGAATGAGCTAGGACGCTATTCAACTCTAATCTAGGAGAGACTCACTTACTTCATGTAGGAACACCGTTACTTTGTCTCCTAACTCATTTTCCTAACCAGACAACCTCAATGATAAGACGCACACTGTTTTCAATGCATTTCTTGCTAACAGAGCTAAGATCGTGATTGTCTCTGTTGCTGAATGAGCTAGGACGCTATTCAACTCTAATCTAGGAGAGACTCACTAACTTCATGTAGGAACACCTTTACTTTGTCTCCTAACTCATTTTCATAACAAGACAACCTCAATGATAAGACGCACACTGTTTTCAATGCATTTCTTGCTAAAAGAGCTAAGATCGTGATTGTCTCTGTTGCTGAATGAGCTAGGACGCTATTCAACTCTAATCTAGGAGAGACTCACTAACTTCATGTAGGAACACCGTTACTTTGTCTCCTAACTCATTTTCCTAACAAGACAACCTCAATGATAAGACGCACACTGTTTTCAATGCATTTCTTACTAAAAGAGCTAAGATCGTGATTGTCTCTGTTGCTGAATGAGCTAGGACGCTATTCAACTCTAATCTAAGAGAGACTCACTAACTTCATGTAGGAACACCGTTACTTTGTCTCCTAACTCATTTTCCTAACCAGACAACCTCAATGATAAGACGCACACTGTTTTCAACGCATTTCTTGGTAAAAGAGCTAAGATCGTGATTGTCTCTGTTGCTGAATGAGCTAGGACGCTATTCAACTCTAATCTAAGAGAGACTCACTAACTTCATGTAGGAACACCGTTACTTTGTCTCCTAACTCATTTTCCTAACAAGACAACCTCAATGATAAGACGCACACTGTTTTCAATGCATTTCTTGCTAAAAGAGCTAAGATCGTGATTGTCTCTGTTGCTGAATGAGCTAGGACGCTATTCAACTCTAATCTAGGAGAGACTCACTAACTTCATGTAGGAACACCGTTACTTTGTCTCCTGACTCATTTTCCTAACAAGACAACCTCAATGATAAGACGCACACTGTTTTCAATGCATTTCTTACTAAAAGAGCTAAGATCGTGATTGTCTCTGTTGCTGAATGAGCTAGGACGCTATTCAACTCTAATCTAAGAGAGACTCACTAACTTCATGTAGGAACACCGTTACTTTGTCTCCTAACTCATTTTCCTAACCAGACAACCTCAATGATAAGACGCACACTGTTTTCAACGCATTTCTTGGTAAAAGAGCTAAGATCGTGATTGTCTCTGTTGCTGAATGAGCTAGGACGCTATTCAACTCTAATCTAGGAGAGACTCACTAACTTCATGTAGGAACACCGTTACTTTGTCTCCGAACTCATTTTCCTAACCAGACAACCTCAATGATAAGACGCACACTGTTTTCAACGCATTTCTTGGTAAAAGAGCTAAGATCGTGATTGTCTCTGTTGCTGAATGAGCTAGGACGCTATTCAACTCTAATCTAAGAGAGACTCACTAACTTCATGAAGGAACACCGTTACTTTGTCTCCTAACTCATTTTCCTAACAAGACAACCTCAATGATAAGACGCACACTGTTTTCAATGCATTTCTTACTAAAAGAGCTAAGATCGTGATTGTCTCTGTTGCTGAATGAGCTAGGACGCTATTCAACTCTAATCTAAGAGAGACTCACTAACTTCATGTAGGAACACCGTTACTTTGTCTCCTAACTCATTTTCCTAACAAGACAACCTCAATGATAAGACGCACACTGTTTTCAATGCATTTCTTGCTAAAAGAGCTAAGATCGTGATTGTCTCTGTTGCTGAATGAGCTAGGACGCTATTCAACTCTAATCTAAGAGAGACTCACTAACTTCATGTAGGAACACCGTTACTTTGTCTCCTAACTCATTTTCCTAACAAGACAACCTCAATGATAAGACGCACACTGTTTTCAATGCATTTCTTGCTAAAAGAGCTAAGATCGTGATTGTCTCTGTTGCTGAATGAGCTAGGACGCTATTCAACTCTAATCTAAGAGAGACTCACTAACTTCATGTAGGAACACCGTTACTTTGTCTCCTAACTCATTTTCCTAACAAGACAACCTCAATGATAAGACGCACACTGTTTTCAATGCATTTCTTGCTAAAAGAGCTAAGATCGTGATTGTCTCTGTTGCTGAATGAGCTAGGACGCTATCCAACTCTAATCTAAGAGAGACTCACTAACTTCATGTAGGAACACCGTTACTTTGTCTCCTAACTCATTTTCCTAACCAGACAACCTCAATGATAAGACGCACACTGTTTTCAATGCATTTCTTACTAAAAGAGCTAAGATCGTGATTGTCTCTGTTGCTGAATGAGCTAGGACGCTATTCAACTCTAATCTAAGAGAGACTCACTAACTTCATGTAGGAACACCGTTACTTTGTCTCCTAACTCATTTTCCTAACCAGACAACCTCAATGATAAGACGCACACTGTTTTCAACGCATTTCTTGGTAAAAGAGCAAAGATCGTGATTGTCTCTGTTGCTGAATGAGCTAGGACGCTATTCAACTCTAATCTAAGAGAGACTCACTAACTTCATGAAGGAACACCGTTACTTTGTCTCCTAACTCATTTTCCTAACCAGACAACCTCAATGATAAGACGCACACTGTTTTCAATGCATTTCTTGCTAAAAGAGCTAAAATTGTGATTGTCTCTGTTGCTGAATGAGCTAGGACGCTATTCAACTCTAATCTAGGAGAGACTCACTAACTTCATGTAGGAACACCATTACTTTGTCTCCTTATTCATTTTCCTAACCAGACAACCTCAATGATAAGACGCACACTGTTTTCAACGCATTTCTTGCTAAAAGGGCTAAGATCGTGATTGTCTCTGTTGCTGAATGAGCTAGGACGCTATTCAACTCTAATCTAAGAGAGACTCACTAACTTCATGTAGGAACACCGTTACTTTGTCTCCTAACTCATTTTCCTAACCAGACAACCTCAATGATAAGACGCACACTGTTTTCAACGCATTTCTTGGTAAAAGAGCTAAGATCGTGATTGTCTCTGTTGCTGAATGAGCTAGGACGCTATTCAACTCTAATCTAAGAGAGACTCACTAACTTCATGTAGGAACACCGTTACTTTGTCTCCTAACTCATTTTCCTAACAAGACAACCTCAATGATAAGACGCACACTGTTTTCAATGCATTTCTTGCTAAAAGAGCTAAGATCGTGATTGTCTCTGTTGCTGAATGAGCTAGGACGCTATTCAACTCTAATCTAGGAGAGACTCACTAACTTCATGTAGGAACACCGTTACTTTGTCTCCTGACTCATTTTCCTAACAAGACAACCTCAATGATAAGACGCACACTGTTTTCAATGCATTTCTTACTAACAGAGCTAAGATCGTGATTGTCTCTGTTGCTGAATGAGCTAGGACGCTATTCAACTCTAATCTAAGAGAGACTCACTAACTTCATGTAGGAACACCGTTACTTTGTCTCCTAACTCATTTTCCTAACCAGACAACCTCAATGATAAGACGCACACTGTTTTCAACGCATTTCTTGGTAAAAGAGCTAAGATCGTGATTGTCTCTGTTGCTGAATGAGCTAGGACGCTATTCAACTCTAATCTAGGAGAGACTCACTAACTTCATGTAGGAACACCGTTACTTTGTCTCCGAACTCATTTTCCTAACCAGACAACCTCAATGATAAGACGCACACTGTTTTCAACGCATTTCTTGGTAAAAGAGCTAAGATCGTGATTGTCTCTGTTGCTGAATGAGCTAGGACGCTATTCAACTCTAATCTAAGAGAGACTCACTAACTTCATGAAGGAACACCGTTACTTTGTCTCCTAACTCATTTTCCTAACCAGACAATCTCAATGATAAGACGCACACTGTTTTCAATGCATTTCTTACTAAAAGAGCTAAGATCGTGATTGTCTCTGTTGCTGAATGAGCTAGGACGCTATTCAACTCTAATCTAAGAGAGACTCACTAACTTCATGTAGGAACACCGTTACTTTGTCTCCGAACTCATTTTCCTAACCAGACAACCTCAATGATAAGACGCACACTGTTTTCAACGCATTTCTTGGTAAAAGAGCTAAGATCGTGATTGTCTCTGTTGCTGAATGAGCTAGGACGCTATTCAACTCTAATCTAAGAGAGACTCACTAACTTCATGAAGGAACACCGTTACTTTGTCTCCTAACTCATTTTCCTAACAAGACAACCTCAATGATAAGACGCACACTGTTTTCAATGCATTTCTTACTAAAAGAGCTAAGATCGTGATTGTCTCTGTTGCTGAATGAGCTAGGACGCTATTCAACTCTAATCTAAGAGAGACTCACTAACTTCATGTAGGAACACCGTTACTTTGTCTCCTAACTCATTTTCCTAACAAGACAACCTCAATGATAAGACGCACACTGTTTTCAATGCATTTCTTGCTAAAAGAGCTAAGATCGTGATTGTCTCTGTTGCTGAATGAGCTAGGACGCTATTCAACTCTAATCTAAGAGAGACTCACTAACTTCATGTAGGAACACCGTTACTTTGTCTCCTAACTCATTTTCCTAACAAGACAACCTCAATGATAAGACGCACACTGTTTTCAATGCATTTCTTGCTAAAAGAGCTAAGATCGTGATTGTCTCTGTTGCTGAATGAGCTAGGACGCTATCCAACTCTAATCTAAGAGAGACTCACTAACTTCATGTAGGAACACCGTTACTTTGTCTCCTAACTCATTTTCCTAACCAGACAACCTCAATGATAAGACGCACACTGTTTTCAATGCATTTCTTACTAAAAGAGCTAAGATCGTGATTGTCTCTGTTGCTGAATGAGCTAGGACGCTATTCAACTCTAATCTAAGAGAGACTCACTAACTTCATGTAGGAACACCGTTACTTTGTCTCCTAACTCATTTTCCTAACCAGACAACCTCAATGATAAGACGCACACTGTTTTCAACGCATTTCTTGGTAAAAGAGCAAAGATCGTGATTGTCTCTGTTGCTGAATGAGCTAGGACTCTATTCAACTCTAATCTAAGAGAGACTCACTAACTTCATGAAGGAACACCGTTACTTTGTCTCCTAACTCATTTTCCTAACCAGACAACCTCAATGATAAGACGCACACTGTTTTCAATGCATTTCTTGCTAAAAGAGCTAAGATCGTGATTGTCTCTGTTGCTGAATGAGCTAGGACGCTATTCAACTCTAATCTAGGAGAGACTCACTTACTTCATGTAGGAACACCGTTACTTTGTCTCCTAACTCATTTTCCTAACCAGACAACCTCAATGATAAGACGCACACTGTTTTCAATGCATTTCTTGCTAAAAGAGCTAAAATTGTGATTGTCTCTGTTGCTGAATGAGCTAGGACGCTATTCAACTCTAATCTAGGAGAGACTCACTAACTTCATGTAGGAACACCATTACTTTGTCTCCTTATTCATTTTCCTAACCAGACAACCTCAATGATAAGACGCACACTGTTTTCAACGCATTTCTTGCTAAAAGGGCTAAGATCGTGATTGTCTCTGTTGCTGAATGAGCTAGGACGCTATTCAACTCTAATCTAAGAGAGACTCACTAACTTCATGTAGGAACACCGTTACTTTGTCTCCTAACTCATTTTCCTAACAAGACAACCTCAATGATAAGACGCACACTGTTTTCAATGCATTTCTTGCTAAAAGAGCTAAGATCGTGATTGTCTCTGTTGCTGAATGAGCTAGGACGCTATTCAACTCTAATCTAAGAGAGACTCACTAACTTCATGTAGGAACACCGTTACTTTGTCTCCTAACTCATTTTCCTAACAAGACAACCTCAATGATAAGACGCACACTGTTTTCAATGCATTTCTTGCTAAAAGAGCTAAGATCGTGATTGTCTCTGTTGCTGAATGAGCTAGGACGCTATTCAACTCTAATCTAGGAGAGACTCACTAACTTCATGTAGGAACACCGTTACTTTGTCTCCTAACTCATTTTCCTAACAAGACAACCTCAATGATAAGACGCACACTGTTTTCAATGCATTTCTTGCTAAAAGAGCTAAGATCGTGATTGTCTCTGTTGCTGAATGAGCTAGGACGCTATTCAACTCTAATCTAGGAGAGACTCACTAACTTCATGTAGGAACACCGTTACTTTGTCTCCTAACTCATTTTCCTAACAAGACAACCTCAATGATAAGACGCACACTGTTTTCAATGCATTTCTTGCTAAAAGAGCTAAGATCGTGATTGTCTCTGTTGCTGAATGAGCTAGGACGCTATTCAACTCTAATCTAAGAGAGACTCACTAACTTCATGTAGGAACACCGTTACTTTGTCTCCTAACTCATTTTCCTAACAAGACAACCTCAATGATAAGACGCACACTGTTTTCAATGTATTTCTTGCTAAAAGAGCTAAGATCGTGATTGTCTCTGTTGCTGAATGAGCAAGGACGCTATTCAACTCTAATCTAGGAGAGACTCCCTAACTTCATGTAGGAACACCGTTACTTTGTCTCCTAACTCATTTTCCTAACAAGACAACCTCAATGATAAGACGCACACTGTTTTCAATGCATTTCTTGCTAAAAGAGCTAAGATCGTGATTGTCTCTGTTGCTGAATGAGCTAGGACGCTATTCAACTCTAATCTAAGAGAGACTCACTAACTTCATGTAGGAACACCGTTACTTTGTCTCCTAACTCATTTTCCTAACAAGACAACCTCAATGATAAGACGCACACTGTTTTCAACGCATTTCTTGGTAAAAGAGCTAAGATCGTGATTGTCTCTGTTGCTGAATGAGCTAGGACGCTATTTAACTCTAATCTAAGAGAGACTCACTAACTTCATGAAGGAACACCGTTACTTTGTCTCCTAACTCATTTTCCTAACCAGACAACCTCAATGATAAGACGCACACTGTTTTCAATGCATTTCTTACTAAAAGAGCTAAGATCGTGATTGTCTCTGTTGCTGAATGAGCTAGGACGCTATTCAACTCTAATCTAAGAGAGACTCACTAACTTCATGTAGGAACACCGTTACTTTGTCTCCTAACTCATTTTCCTAACAAGACAACCTCAATGATAAGACGCACACTTTTTTCAATGCATTTCTTGCTAAAAGAGCTAAGATCGTGATTGTCTCTGTTGCTGAATGAGCTAGGACGCTATTCAACTCTAATCTAAGAGAGACTCACTAACTTCATGTAGGAACACCGTTACTTTGTCTCCTAACTCATTTTCCTAACAAGACAACCTCAATGATAAGACGCACACTGTTTTCAATGCATTTCTTGCTAAAAGAGCTAAGATTGTGATTGTCTCTGTTGCTGAATGAGCTAGGACGCTATTCAACTCTAATCTAGGAGAGACTCACTAACTTCATGTAGGAACACCGTTACTTTGTCTCCTAACTCATTTTCCTAACAAAACAACCTCAATGATAAGACGCACACTGTTTTCAATGCATTTCTTGCTAAAAGAGCTAAGATTGAGATTGTCTCTGTTGCTGAATGAGCTAGGACGCTATTCAACTCTAATCTAGGAGAGACTCACTAACTTCATGTAGGAACACCGTTACTTTGTCTCCTAACTCATTTTCCTAACAAAACAACCTCAATGATAAGACGCACACTGTTTTCAATGCATTTCTTGCTAAAAGAGCTAAGATCGTGATTGTCTCTGTTGCTGAATGAGCTAGGACGCTATTCAACTCTAATCTAAGAGAGACTCACTAACTTCATGTAGGAACACCGTTACTTTGTCTCCTAACTCATTTTCCTAACAAGACAACCTCAATGATAAGACGCACACTGTTTTCAACGCATTTCTTGGTAAACGAGCTAAGATCGTGATTGTCTCTGTTGCTGAATGAGCTAGGACGCTATTCAACTCTAATCTAAGAGAGACTCACTAACTGCATGTAGGAACACCGTTACTTTGTCTCCTAACTCATTTTCCTAACAAGACAACCTCAATGATAAGACGCACACTGTTTTCAATGCATTTCTTGCTAAAAGAGCTAAGATTGTGATTGTCTCTGTTGCTGAATGAGCTAGGACGCTATTCAACTCTAATCTAGGAGAGACTCACTAACTTCATGTAGGAACACCGTTACTTTGTCTCCTAACTCACTTTCCTAACAAAACAACCTCAATGATAAGACGCACACTGTTTTCAATGCATTTCTTGCTAAAAGAGCTAAGATTGTGATTGTCTCTGTTGCTGAATGAGCTAGGACGCTATTAAACTCTAATCTAGGAGAGACTCACTAACTTCATGTAGGAACACCGTTACTTTGTCTCCTAACTCATTTTCCTAACAAAACAACCTCAATGATAAGACGCACACTGTTTTCAATGTATTTCTTGCTAAAAGAGCTAAGATCGTGATTGTCTCTGTTGCTGAATGAGCTAGGACGCTATTCAACTCTAATCTAAGAGAGACTCACTAACTTCATGTAGGAACACCGTTACTTTGTCTCCTAACTCATTTTCCTAACAAGACAACCTCAATGATAAGACGCACACTGTTTTCAATGCATTTCTTGGTAAAAGAGCTAAGATTGTGATTGTCTCTGTTGCTGAATGAGCTAGGACGCTATTCAACTCTAATCTAAGAGAGACTCACTAACTTCATGAAGGAACACCGTTACTTTGTCTCCTAACTCATTTTCCTAACCAGACAACCTCAATGATAAGACGCACACTGTTTTCAATGCATTTCTTACTAAAAGAGCTAAGATCGTGATTGTCTCTGTTGCTGAATGAGCTAGGACGCTATTCAACTCTAATCTAAGAGAGACTCACTAACTTCATGTAGGAACACCGTTACTTTGTCTCCTAACTCATTTTCCTAACAAGACAACCTCAATGATAAGACGCACACTGTTTTCAATGCATTTCTTGCTAAAAGAGCTAAGATTGTGATTGTCTCTGTTGCTGAATGAACTAGGACGCTATTCAACTCTAATCTAGGAGAGACTCACTAACTTCATGTAGGAACACCGTTACTTTGTCTCCTAACTCATTTTCCTAACAAGACAACCTCAATGATAAGATGCACACTGTTTTCAATGCAATTCTTGCTAAAAGAGCTAAGATCGTGATTGTCTCTGTTGCTGAATGAGCTAGGACGCTATTCAACTCTAATCTAAGAGAGACTCACTAACTTCATGTAGGAACACCGTTACTTTGTCTCCTAACTCATTTTCCTAACCAGACAACCTCAATGATAAGACGCACACTGTTTTCAACGCATTTCTTGGTAAAAGAGCTAAGATCGTGATTGTCTCTGTTGCTGAATGAGCTAGGACGCTATTCAACTCTAATCTAAGAGAGACTCACTTACTTCATGAAGGAACACCGTTACTTTGTCTCCTAACTCATTTTCCTAACCAGACAACCTCAATGATAAGACGCACACTGTTTTCAATGCATTTCTTACTAAAAGAGCTAAGATCGTGATTGTCTCTGTTGCTGAATGAGCTAGGACGCTATTCAACTCTAATCTAGGAGAGACTCACTAACTTCATGTAGGAACACCGTTACTTTGTCTCCTAACTCATTTTCCTAACAAGACAACCTCAATGATAAGACGCACACTGTTTTCAACGCATTTCTTGGTAAACGAGCTAAGATCGTGATTGTCTCTGTTGCTGAATGAGCTAGGACGCTATTCAACTCTAATCTAGGAGAGACTCACTAACTTCATGTAGGAACACCGTTACTTTGTCTCCTAACTCATTTTCCTAACAAGACAACCTCAATGATAAGACGCACACTGTTTTCAATGCATTTCTTGCTAAAAGAGCTAAGATCGTGATTGTCTCTGTTGCTGAATGAGCTAGGACGCTATTCAACTCTAATCTAAGAGAGACTCACTAACTGCATGTAGGAACACCGTTACTTTGTCTCCTAACTCATTTTCCTAACAAGACAACCTCAATGATAAGACGCACACTGTTTTCAATGCATTTCTTGCTAAAAGAGCTAAGATTGTGATTGTCTCTGTTGCTGAATGAGCTAGGACGCTATTCAACTCTAATCTAGGAGAGACTCACTAACTTCATGTAGGAACACCGTTACTTTGTCTCCTAACTCATTTTCCTAACAAAACAACCTCAATGATAAGACGCACACTGTTTTCAATGCATTTCTTGCTAAAAGAGCTAAGATTGTGATTGTCTCTGTTGCTGAATGAGCTAGGACGCTATTCAACTCTAATCTAGGAGAGACTCACTAACTTCATGTAGGAACACCGTTACTTTGTCTCCTAACTCATTTTCCTAACAAAATAACCTCAATGATAAGACGCACACTGTTTTTAATGTATTTCTTGCTAAAAGAGCTAAGATCGTGATTGTCTCTGTTGCTGAATGAGCTAGGACGCTATTCAACTCTAATCTAAGAGAGACTCACTAACTTCATGTAGGAACACCGTTACTTTGTCTCCTAACTCATTTTCCTAACAAGACAACCTCAATGATAAGACGCACACTGTTTTCAATGCATTTCTTGGTAAAAGAGCTAAGATCGTGATTGTCTCTGTTGCTGAATGAGCTAGGACGCTATTCAACTCTAATCTAGGAGAGACTCACTAACTTCATGTAGGAACACCGTTACTTTGTCTCCTAACTCATTTTCCTAACAAGACAACCTCAATGATAAGACGCACACTGTTTTCAATGCATTTCTTGGTAAAAGAGCTAAGATTGTGATTGTCTCTGTTGCTGAATGAGCTAGGACGCTATTCAACTCTAATCTAAGAGAGACTCACTAACTTCATGAAGGAACACCGTTACTTTGTCTCCTAACTCATTTTCCTAACCAGACAACCTCAATGATAAGACGCACACTGTTTTCAATGCATTTCTTACTAAAAGAGCTAAGATCGTGATTGTCTCTGTTGCTGAATGAGCTAGGACGCTATTCAACTCTAATCTAAGAGAGACTCACTAACTTCATGTAGGAACACCGTTACTTTGTCTCCTAACTCATTTTCCTAACAAGACAACCTCAATGATAAGACGCACACTGTTTTCAATGCATTTCTTGCTAAAAGAGCTAAGATCGTGATTGTCTCTGTTGCTGAATGAGCTAGGACGCTATTCAACTCTAATCTAGGAGAGACTCACTAACTTCATGTAGGAACACCGTTACTTTGTCTCCTAACTCATTTTCCTAACAAGACAACCTCAATGATAAGACGCACACTGTTTTCAATGCATTTCTTGGTAAAAGAGCTAAGATTGTGATTGTCTCTGTTGCTGAATGAGCTAGGACGCTATTCAACTCTAATCTAAGAGAGACTCACTAACTTCATGAAGGAACACCGTTACTATGTCTCCTAACTCATTTTCCTAACAAGACAACCTCAATGATAAGACGCACACTGTTTTCAATGCATTTCTTGCTAAAAGAGCTAAGATCGTGATTGTCTCTGTTGCTGAATGAGCTAGGACGCTATTCAACTCTAATCTAGGAGAGACTCACTAACTTCATGTAGGAACACCGTTACTTTGTCTCCTAACTCATTTTCCTAACAAGACAACCTCAATGATAAGACGCACACTGTTTTCAATGCATTTCTTGCTAAAAGAGCTAAGATCGTGATTGTCTCTGTTGCTGAATGAGCTAGGACGCTATTCAACTCTAATCTAAGAGAGACTCACTAACTTCATGAAGGAACACCGTTACTTTGTCTCCTAACTCATTTTCCTAACCAGACAACCTCAATGATAAGACGCACACTGTTTTCAATGCATTTCTTACTAAAAGAGCTAAGATCGTGATTGTCTCTGTTGCTGAATGAGCTAGGACGCTATTCAACTCTAATCTAAGAGAGACTCACTAACTTCATGTAGGAACACCGTTACTTTGTCTCCTAACTCATTTTCCTAACAAGACAACCTCAATGATAAGACGCACACTGTTTTCAATGCATTTCTTGGTAAAAGAGCTAAGATCGTGATTGTCTCTGTTGCTGAATGAGCTAGGACGCTATTCAACTCTAATCTAGGAGAGACTCACTAACTTCATGTAGGAACACCGTTACTTTGTCTCCTAACTCATTTTCCTAACAAGACAACCTCAATGATAAGACGCACACTGTTTTCAATGCATTTCTTGGTAAAAGAGCTAAGATTGTGATTGTCTCTGTTGCTGAATGAGCTAGGACGCTATTCAACTCTAATCTAAGAGAGACTCACTAACTTCATGAAGGAACACCGTTACTTTGTCTCCTAACTCATTTTCCTAACCAGACAACCTCAATGATAAGACGCACACTGTTTTCAATGCATTTCTTACTAAAAGAGCTAAGATCGTGATTGTCTCTGTTGCTGAATGAGCTAGGACGCTATTCAACTCTAATCTAAGAGAGACTCACTAACTTCATGTAGGAACACCGTTACTTTGTCTCCTAACTCATTTTCCTAACAAGACAACCTCAATGATAAGACGCACACTGTTTTCAATGCATTTCTTGCTAAAAGAGCTAAGATCGTGATTGTCTCTGTTGCTGAATGAGCTAGGACGCTATTCAACTCTAATCTAAGAGAGACTCACTAACTTCATGTAGGAACACCGTTACTTTGTCTCCTAACTCATTTTCCTAACAAGACAACCTCAATGATAAGACGCACACTGTTTTCAACGCATTTCTTGGTAAACGAGCTAAGATCGTGATTGTCTCTGTTGCTGAATGAGCTAGGACGCTATTCAACTCTAATCTAGGAGAGACTTACTAACTTCATGTAGGAACACCGTTACTTTGTCTCCTAACTCATTTTCCTAACAAGACAACCTCAATGATAAGACGCACACTGTTTTCAATGCATTTCTTGCTAAAAGAGCTAAGATCGTGATTGTCTCTGTTGCTGAATGAGCTAGGACGCTATTCAACTCTAATCTAAGAGAGACTCACTAACTGCATGTACGAACACCGTTACTTTGTCTCCTAACTCATTTTCCTAACAAGACAACCTCAATGATAAGACGCACACTGTTTTCAATGCATTTCTTGCTAAAAGAGCTAAGATTGTGATTGTCTCTGTTGCTGAATGAGCTAGGACGCTATTCAACTCTAATCTAGGAGAGACTCACTAACTTCATGTAGGAACACCGTTACTTTGTCTCCTAACTCATTTTCCTAACAAAACAACCTCAATGATAAGACGCACACTGTTTTCAATGCATTTCTTGCTAAAAGAGCTAAGATCGTGATTGTCTCTGTTGCTGAATGAGCTAGGACGCTATTCAACTCTAATCTAGGAGAGACTCACTAACTTCATGTAGGAACACCGTTACTTTGTCTCCTAACTCATTTTCCTAACAAGACAACCTCAATGATAAGACGCACACTGTTTTCAATGCATTTCTTGGTAATAGAGCTAAGATTGTGATTGTCTCTGTTGCTGAATGAGCTAGGACGCTATTCAACTCTAATCTAAGAGAGACTCACTAACTTCATGAAGGAACACCGTTACTTTGTCTCCTAACTCATTTTCCTAACCAGACAACCTCAATGATAAGACGCACACTGTTTTCAATGCATTTCTTACTAAAAGAGCTAAGATCGTGATTGTCTCTGTTGCTGAATGAGCTAGGACGCTATTCAACTCTAATCTAAGAGAGACTCACTAACTTCATGTAGGAACACCGTTACTTTGTCTCCTAACTCATTTTCCTAACAAGACAACCTCAATGATAAGACGCACACTGTTTTCAATGCAATTCTTGCTAAAAGAGCTAAAATCGTGATTGTCTCTGTTGCTGAATGAGCTAGGACGCTATTCAACTCTAATCTAAGAGAGACTCACTAACTTCATGTAGGAACACCGTTACTTTGTCTCCTAACTCATTTTCCTAACCAGACAACCTCAATGATAAGACGCACACTGTTTTCAACGCATTTCTTGGTAAAAGAGCTAAGATCGTGAATGTCTCTGTTGCTGAATGAGCTAGGACGCTATTTAACTCTAATCTAAGAGAGACTCACTAACTTCATGTAGGAACACCGTTACTTTGTCTCCTAACTCATTTTCCTAACAAGACAACCTCAATGATAAGACGCACACTGTTTTCAATGCATTTCTTACTAAAAGAGCTAAGATCGTGATTGTCTCTGTTGCTGAATGAGCTAGGACGCTATTCAACTCTAATCTAAGAGAGACTCACTAACTTCATGTAGGAACACCGTTACTTTGTCTCCTAACTCATTTTCCTAACAAGACAACCTCAATGATAAGACGCACACTGTTTTCAATGCATTTCTTGCTAAAAGAGCTAAGATCGTGATTGTCTCTGTTGCTGAATGAGCTAGGACGCTATTCAACTCTAATCTAAGAGAGACTCACTAACTTCATGTAGGAACACCGTTACTTTGTCTCCTAACTCATTTTCCTAACAAGACAACCTCAATGATAAGACGCACACTGTTTTCAATGCATTTCTTGCTAAAAGAGCTAAGATCGTGATTGTCTCTGTTGCTGAATGAGCTAGGACGCTATTCAACTCTAATCTAAGAGAGACTCACTAACTTCATGAAGGAACACCGTTACTATGTCTCCTAACTCATTTTCCTAACAAGACAACCTCAATGATAAGACGCACACTGTTTTCAATGCATTTCTTGCTAAAAGAGCTAAGATCGTGATTGTCTCTGTTGCTGAATGAGCTAGGACGCTATTCAACTCTAATCTAGGAGAGACTCACTAACTTCATGTAGGAACACCGTTACTTTGTCTCCTAACTCATTTTCCTAACAAGACAACCTCAATGATAAGACGCACACTGTTTTCAATGCATTTCTTGCTAAAAGAGCTAAGATTGTGATTGTCTCTGTTGCTGAATGAGCTAGGACGCTATTCAACTCTAATCTAGGAGAGACTCACTAACTTCATGTAGGAACACCGTTACTTTGTCTCCTAACTCATTTTCCTAACAAAACAACCTCAATGATAAGACGCACACTGTTTTCAATGCATTTCTTGCTAAAAGAGCTAAGATCGTGATTGTCTCTGTTGCTGAATGAGCTAGGACGCTATTCAACTCTAATCTAAGAGAGACTCACTAACTTCATGTAGGAACACCGTTACTTTGTCTCCTAACTCATTTTCCTAACCAGACAACCTCAATGATAAGACGCACACTGTTTTCAACGCATTTCTTGGTAAAAGAGCTAAGATCGTGATTGTCTCTGTTGCTGAATAAGCTAGGACGCTATTCAACTCTAATCTAAGAGAGACTCACTAACTTCATGTAGGAACACCGTTACTTTGTCTCCTAACTCATTTTCCTAACAAGACAACCTCAATGATAAGACGCACACTGTTTTCAATGCATTTCTTGCTAAAAGAGCTAAGATCGTGATTGTCTCTGTTGCTGAATGAGCTAGAACGCTATTCAACTCTAATCTAGGAGAGACTCACTAACTTCATGTAGGAACACCGTTACTTTGTCTCCTAACTCATTTTCCTAACAAGACAACCTCAATGATAAGACGCACACTGTTTTCAATGCATTTCTTACTAAAAGAGCTAAGATCGTGATTGTCTCTGTTGCTGAATGAGCTAGGACGCTATTCATCTCTAATCTAAGAGAGACTCACTAACTTCATGTAGGAACACCGTTACTTTGTCTCCTAACTCATTTTCCTAACAAGACAACCTCAATGATAAGACGCACACTGTTTTCAACGCATTTCTTGGTAAAAGAGCTAAGATCGTGATTGTCTCTGTTGCTGAATGAGCTAGGACGCTATTCAACTCTAATCTAAGAGAGACTCACTAACTTCATGAAGGAACACCGTTACTTTGTCTCCTAACTCATTTTCCTAACCAGACAACCTCAATGATAAGACGCACACTGTTTTCAATGCATTTCTTACTAAAAGAGCTAAGATCGTGATTGTCTCTGTTGCTGAATGAGCTAGGACGCTATTCAACTCTAATCTAAGAGAGACTCACTAACTGCATGTAGGAACACCGTTACTTTGTCTCCTAACTCATTTTCCTAACAAGACAACCTCAATGATAAGACGCACACTGTTTTCAATGCATTTCTTACTAAAAGAGCTAAGATCGTGATTGTCTCTGTTGCTGAATGAGCTAGGACGCTATCCAACTCTAATCTAAGAAAGACTCGCTAACTTCATGTAGGAACACCGTTACTTTGTCTCCTAACTCATTTTCCTAACCAGACAACCTCAATGATAAGACGCACACTGTTTTCAATGCATTTCTTGCTAAAAGAGCTAAGATCGTGATTGTCTCTGTTGCTGAATGAGCTAGGACGCTATTCAACTCTAATCTAGGAGAGACTCACTTACTTCATGTAGGAACACCGTTACTTTGTCTCCTAACTCATTTTCCTAACAAGACAACCTCAATGATAAGACGCACACTGTTTTCAATGCATTTCTTGCTAAAAGAGCTAAGATCGTGATTGTCTCTGTTGCTGAATGAGCTAGGACGCTATCCAACTCTAATCTAAGAGAGACTCACTAACTTCATGTAGGAACACCGTTACTTTGTCTCCTAACTCATTTTCCTAACCAGACAACCTCAATGATAAGACGCACACTGTTTTCAATGCATTTCTTACTAAAAGAGCTAAGATCGTGATTGTCTCTGTTGCTGAATGAGCTAGGACGCTATTCAACTCTAATCTAAGAGAGACTCACTAACTTCATGTAGGAACACCGTTACTTTGTCTCCTAACTCATTTTCCTAACCAGACAACCTCAATGATAAGACGCACACTGTTTTCAACGCATTTCTTGGTAAAAGAGCTAAGATCGTGATTGTCTCTGTTGCTGAATGAGCTAGGACGCTATTCAACTCTAATCTAAGAGAGACTCACTAACTTCATGAAGGAACACCGTTACTTTGTCTCCTAACTCATTTTCCTAACCAGACAACCTCAATGATAAGACGCACACTGTTTTCAATGCATTTCTTGCTAAAAGAGCTAAGATCGTGATTGTCTCTGTTGCTGAATGAGCTAGGACGCTATTCAACTCTAATCTAGGAGAGACTCACTTACTTCATGTAGGAACACCGTTACTTTGTCTCCTAACTCATTTTCCTAACCAGACAACCTCAATGATAAGACGCACACTGTTTTCAATGCATTTCTTGCTAAAAGAGCTAAGATCGTGATTGTCTCTGTTGCTGAATGAGCTAGGACGCTATTCAACTCTAATCTAGGAGAGACTCACTTACTTCATGTAGGAACACCGTTACTTTGTCTCCTAACTCATTTTCCTAACCAGACAACCTCAATGATAAGACGCACACTGTTTTCAATGCATTTCTTGCTAACAGAGCTAAGATCGTGATTGTCTCTGTTGCTGAATGAGCTAGGACGCTATTCAACTCTAATCTAGGAGAGACTCACTAACTTCATGTAGGAACACCGTTACTTTGTCTCCTAACTCATTTTCCTAACAAGACAACCTCAATGATAAGACGCACACTGTTTTCAATGCATTTCTTGCTAAAAGAGCTAAGATCGTGATTGTCTCTGTTGCTGAATGAGCTAGGACGCTATTCAACTCTAATCTAGGAGAGACTCACTAACTTCATGTAGGAACACCGTTACTTTGTCTCCTAACTCATTTTCCTAACAAGACAACCTCAATGATAAGACGCACACTGTTTTCAATGCATTTCTTACTAAAAGAGCTAAGATCGTGATTGTCTCTGTTGCTGAATGAGCTAGGACGCTATTCAACTCTAATCTAAGAGAGACTCACTAACTTCATGTAGGAACACCGTTACTTTGTCTCCTAACTCATTTTCCTAACCAGACAACCTCAATGATAAGACGCACACTGTTTTCAACGCATTTCTTGGTAAAAGAGCTAAGATCGTGATTGTCTCTGTTGCTGAATGAGCTAGGACGCTATTCAACTCTAATCTAAGAGAGACTCACTAACTTCATGTAGGAACACCGTTACTTTGTCTCCTAACTCATTTTCCTAACAAGACAACCTCAATGATAAGACGCACACTGTTTTCAATGCATTTCTTGCTAAAAGAGCTAAGATCGTGATTGTCTCTGTTGCTGAATGAGCTAGGACGCTATTCAACTCTAATCTAGGAGAGACTCACTAACTTCATGTAGGAACACCGTTACTTTGTCTCCTGACTCATTTTCCTAACAAGACAACCTCAATGATAAGACGCACACTGTTTTCAATGCATTTCTTACTAAAAGAGCTAAGATCGTGATTGTCTCTGTTGCTGAATGAGCTAGGACGCTATTCAACTCTAATCTAAGAGAGACTCACTAACTTCATGTAGGAACACCGTTACTTTGTCTCCTAACTCATTTTCCTAACCAGACAACCTCAATGATAAGACGCACACTGTTTTCAACGCATTTCTTGGTAAAAGAGCAAAGATCGTGATTGTCTCTGTTGCTGAATGAGCTAGGACGCTATTCAACTCTAATCTAAGAGAGACTCACTAACTGCATGTAGGAACACCGTTACTTTGTCTCCTAACTCATTTTCCTAACAAGACAACCTCAATGATAAGACGCACACTGTTTTCAATGCATTTCTTGCTAAAAGAGCTAAGATTGTGATTGTCTCTGTTGCTGAATGAGCTAGGACGCTATTCAACTCTAATCTAGGAGAGACTCACTAACTTCATGTAGGAACACCGTTACTTTGTCTCCTAACTCACTTTCCTAACAAAACAACCTCAATGATAAGACGCACACTGTTTTCAATGCATTTCTTGCTAAAAGAGCTAAGATTGTGATTGTCTCTGTTGCTGAATGAGCTAGGACGCTATTAAACTCTAATCTAGGAGAGACTCACTAACTTCATGTAGGAACACCGTTACTTTGTCTCCTAACTCATTTTCCTAACAAAACAACCTCAATGATAAGACGCACACTGTTTTCAATGTATTTCTTGCTAAAAGAGCTAAGATCGTGATTGTCTCTGTTGCTGAATGAGCTAGGACGCTATTCAACTCTAATCTAAGAGAGACTCACTAACTTCATGTAGGAACACCGTTACTTTGTCTCCTAACTCATTTTCCTAACAAGACAACCTCAATGATAAGACGCACACTGTTTTCAATGCATTTCTTGGTAAAAGAGCTAAGATTGTGATTGTCTCTGTTGCTGAATGAGCTAGGACGCTATTCAACTCTAATCTAAGAGAGACTCACTAACTTCATGAAGGAACACCGTTACTTTGTCTCCTAACTCATTTTCCTAACCAGACAACCTCAATGATAAGACGCACACTGTTTTCAATGCATTTCTTACTAAAAGAGCTAAGATCGTGATTGTCTCTGTTGCTGAATGAGCTAGGACGCTATTCAACTCTAATCTAAGAGAGACTCACTAACTTCATGTAGGAACACCGTTACTTTGTCTCCTAACTCATTTTCCTAACAAGACAACCTCAATGATAAGACGCACACTGTTTTCAATGCATTTCTTGCTAAAAGAGCTAAGATTGTGATTGTCTCTGTTGCTGAATGAGCTAGGACGCTATTCAACTCTAATCTAGGAGAGACTCACTAACTTCATGTAGGAACACCGTTACTTTGTCTCCTAACTCATTTTCCTAACAAGACAACCTCAATGATAAGATGCACACTGTTTTCAATGCAATTCTTGCTAAAAGAGCTAAGATCGTGATTGTCTCTGTTGCTGAATGAGCTAGGACGCTATTCAACTCTAATCTAAGAGAGACTCACTAACTTCATGTAGGAACACCGTTACTTTGTCTCCTAACTCATTTTCCTAACCAGACAACCTCAATGATAAGACGCACACTGTTTTCAACGCATTTCTTGGTAAAAGAGCTAAGATCGTGATTGTCTCTGTTGCTGAATGAGCTAGGACGCTATTCAACTCTAATCTAAGAGAGACTCACTTACTTCATGAAGGAACACCGTTACTTTGTCTCCTAACTCATTTTCCTAACCAGACAACCTCAATGATAAGACGCACACTGTTTTCAATGCATTTCTTACTAAAAGAGCTAAGATCGTGATTGTCTCTGTTGCTGAATGAGCTAGGACGCTATTCAACTCTAATCTAGGAGAGACTCACTAACTTCATGTAGGAACACCGTTACTTTGTCTCCTAACTCATTTTCCTAACAAGACAACCTCAATGATAAGACGCACACTGTTTTCAACGCATTTCTTGGTAAACGAGCTAAGATCGTGATTGTCTCTGTTGCTGAATGAGCTAGGACGCTATTCAACTCTAATCTAGGAGAGACTCACTAACTTCATGTAGGAACACCGTTACTTTGTCTCCTAACTCATTTTCCTAACAAGACAACCTCAATGATAAGACGCACACTGTTTTCAATGCATTTCTTGCTAAAAGAGCTAAGATCGTGATTGTCTCTGTTGCTGAATGAGCTAGGACGCTATTCAACTCTAATCTAAGAGAGACTCACTAACTGCATGTAGGAACACCGTTACTTTGTCTCCTAACTCATTTTCCTAACAAGACAACCTCAATGATAAGACGCACACTGTTTTCAATGCATTTCTTGCTAAAAGAGCTAAGATTGTGATTGTCTCTGTTGCTGAATGAGCTAGGACGCTATTCAACTCTAATCTAGGAGAGACTCACTAACTTCATGTAGGAACACCGTTACTTTGTCTCCTAACTCATTTTCCTAACAAAACAACCTCAATGATAAGACGCACACTGTTTTCAATGCATTTCTTGCTAAAAGAGCTAAGATTGTGATTGTCTCTGTTGCTGAATGAGCTAGGACGCTATTCAACTCTAATCTAGGAGAGACTCACTAACTTCATGTAGGAACACCGTTACTTTGTCTCCTAACTCATTTTCCTAACAAAATAACCTCAATGATAAGACGCACACTGTTTTTAATGTATTTCTTGCTAAAAGAGCTAAGATCGTGATTGTCTCTGTTGCTGAATGAGCTAGGACGCTATTCAACTCTAATCTAAGAGAGACTCACTAACTTCATGTAGGAACACCGTTACTTTGTCTCCTAACTCATTTTCCTAACAAGACAACCTCAATGATAAGACGCACACTGTTTTCAATGCATTTCTTGGTAAAAGAGCTAAGATCGTGATTGTCTCTGTTGCTGAATGAGCTAGGACGCTATTCAACTCTAATCTAGGAGAGACTCACTAACTTCATGTAGGAACACCGTTACTTTGTCTCCTAACTCATTTTCCTAACAAGACAACCTCAATGATAAGACGCACACTGTTTTCAATGCATTTCTTGGTAAAAGAGCTAAGATTGTGATTGTCTCTGTTGCTGAATGAGCTAGGACGCTATTCAACTCTAATCTAAGAGAGACTCACTAACTTCATGAAGGAACACCGTTACTTTGTCTCCTAACTCATTTTCCTAACCAGACAACCTCAATGATAAGACGCACACTGTTTTCAATGCATTTCTTACTAAAAGAGCTAAGATCGTGATTGTCTCTGTTGCTGAATGAGCTAGGACGCTATTCAACTCTAATCTAAGAGAGACTCACTAACTTCATGTAGGAACACCGTTACTTTGTCTCCTAACTCATTTTCCTAACAAGACAACCTCAATGATAAGACGCACACTGTTTTCAATGCATTTCTTGCTAAAAGAGCTAAGATCGTGATTGTCTCTGTTGCTGAATGAGCTAGGACGCTATTCAACTCTAATCTAAGAGAGACTCACTAACTTCATGTAGGAACACCGTTACTTTGTCTCCTAACTCATTTTCCTAACAAGACAACCTCAATGATAAGACGCACACTGTTTTCAACGCATTTCTTGGTAAACGAGCTAAGATCGTGATTGTCTCTGTTGCTGAATGAGCTAGGACGCTATTCAACTCTAATCTAGGAGAGACTTACTAACTTCATGTAGGAACACCGTTACTTTGTCTCCTAACTCATTTTCCTAACAAGACAACCTCAATGATAAGACGCACACTGTTTTCAATGCATTTCTTGCTAAAAGAGCTAAGATCGTGATTGTCTCTGTTGCTGAATGAGCTAGGACGCTATTCAACTCTAATCTAAGAGAGACTCACTAACTGCATGTAGGAACACCGTTACTTTGTCTCCTAACTCATTTTCCTAACAAGACAACCTCAATGATAAGACGCACACTGTTTTCAATGCATTTCTTGCTAAAAGAGCTAAGATTGTGATTGTCTCTGTTGCTGAATGAGCTAGGACGCTATTCAACTCTAATCTAGGAGAGACTCACTAACTTCATGTAGGAACACCATTACTTTGTCTCCTAACTCATTTTCCTAACAAAACAACCTCAATGATAAGACGCACACTGTTTTCAATGCATTTCTTGCTAAAAGAGCTAAGATCGTGATTGTCTCTGTTGCTGAATGAGCTAGGACGCTATTCAACTCTAATCTAGGAGAGACTCACTAACTTCATGTAGGAACACCGTTACTTTGTCTCCTAACTCATTTTCCTAACAAGACAACCTCAATGATAAGACGCACACTGTTTTCAATGCATTTCTTGGTAATAGAGCTAAGATTGTGATTGTCTCTGTTGCTGAATGAGCTAGGACGCTATTCAACTCTAATCTAAGAGAGACTCACTAACTTCATGAAGGAACACCGTTACTTTGTCTCCTAACTCATTTTCCTAACCAGACAACCTCAATGATAAGACGCACACTGTTTTCAATGCATTTCTTACTAAAAGAGCTAAGATCGTGATTGTCTCTGTTGCTGAATGAGCTAGGACGCTATTCAACTCTAATCTAAGAGAGACTCACTAACTTCATGTAGGAACACCGTTACTTTGTCTCCTAACTCATTTTCCTAACAAGACAACCTCAATGATAAGACGCACACTGTTTTCAATGCAATTCTTGCTAAAAGAGCTAAGATCGTGATTGTCTCTGTTGCTGAATGAGCTAGGACGCTATTCAACTCTAATCTAAGAGAGACTCACTAACTTCATGTAGGAACACCGTTACTTTGTCTCCTAACTCATTTTCCTAACCAGACAACCTCAATGATAAGACGCACACTGTTTTCAACGCATTTCTTGGTAAAAGAGCTAAGATCGTGAATGTCTCTGTTGCTGAATGAGCTAGGACGCTATTTAACTCTAATCTAAGAGAGACTCACTAACTTCATGTAGGAACACCGTTACTTTGTCTCCTAACTCATTTTCCTAACAAGACAACCTCAATGATAAGACGCACACTGTTTTCAATGCATTTCTTACTAAAAGAGCTAAGATCGTGATTGTCTCTGTTGCTGAATGAGCTAGGACGCTATTCAACTCTAATCTAAGAGAGACTCACTAACTTCATGTAGGAACACCGTTACTTTGTCTCCTAACTCATTTTCCTAACAAGACAACCTCAATGATAAGACGCACACTGTTTTCAATGCATTTCTTGCTAAAAGAGCTAAGATCGTGATTGTCTCTGTTGCTGAATGAGCTAGGACGCTATTCAACTCTAATCTAAGAGAGACTCACTAACTTCATGTAGGAACACCGTTACTTTGTCTCCTAACTCATTTTCCTAACAAGACAACCTCAATGATAAGACGCACACTGTTTTCAATGCATTTCTTGCTAAAAGAGCTAAGATCGTGATTGTCTCTGTTGCTGAATGAGCTAGGACGCTATTCAACTCTAATCTAAGAGAGACTCACTAACTTCATGTAGGAACACCGTTACTATGTCTCCTAACTCATTTTCCTAACAAGACAACCTCAATGATAAGACGCACACTGTTTTCAATGCATTTCTTGCTAAAAGAGCTAAGATCGTGATTGTCTCTGTTGCTGAATGAGCTAGGACGCTATTCAACTCTAATCTAGGAGAGACTCACTAACTTCATGTAGGAACACCGTTACTTTGTCTCCTAACTCATTTTCCTAACAAGACAACCTCAATGATAAGACGCACACTGTTTTCAATGCATTTCTTGCTAAAAGAGCTAAGATTGTGATTGTCTCTGTTGCTGAATGAGCTAGGACGCTATTCAACTCTAATCTAGGAGAGACTCACTAACTTCATGTAGGAACACCGTTACTTTGTCTCCTAACTCATTTTCCTAACAAAACAACCTCAATGATAAGACGCACACTGTTTTCAATGCATTTCTTGCTAAAAGAGCTAAGATCGTGATTGTCTCTGTTGCTGAATGAGCTAGGACGCTATTCAACTCTAATCTAAGAGAGACTCACTAACTTCATGTAGGAACACCGTTACTTTGTCTCCTAACTCATTTTCCTAACCAGACAACCTCAATGATAAGACGCACACTGTTTTCAACGCATTTCTTGGTAAAAGAGCTAAGATCGTGATTGTCTCTGTTGCTGAATGAGCTAGGACGCTATTCAACTCTAATCTAAGAGAGACTCACTAACTTCATGTAGGAACACCGTTACTTTGTCTCCTAACTCATTTTCCTAACAAGACAACCTCAATGATAAGACGCACACTGTTTTCAATGCATTTCTTGCTAAAAGAGCTAAGATCGTGATTGTCTCTGTTGCTGAATGAGCTAGAACGCTATTCAACTCTAATCTAGGAGAGACTCACTAACTTCATGTAGGAACACCGTTACTTTGTCTCCTAACTCATTTTCCTAACAAGACAACCTCAATGATAAGACGCACACTGTTTTCAATGCATTTCTTACTAAAAGAGCTAAGATCGTGATTGTCTCTGTTGCTGAATGAGCTAGGACGCTATTCATCTCTAATCTAAGAGAGACTCACTAACTTCATGTAGGAACACCGTTACTTTGTCTCCTAACTCATTTTCCTAACAAGACAACCTCAATGATAAGACGCACACTGTTTTCAACGCATTTCTTGGTAAAAGAGCTAAGATCGTGATTGTCTCTGTTGCTGAATGAGCTAGGACGCTATTCAACTCTAATCTAAGAGAGACTCACTAACTTCATGAAGGAACACCGTTACTTTGTCTCCTAACTCATTTTCCTAACCAGACAACCTCAATGATAAGACGCACACTGTTTTCAATGCATTTCTTACTAAAAGAGCTAAGATCGTGATTGTCTCTGTTGCTGAATGAGCTAGGACGCTATTCAACTCTAATCTAAGAGAGACTCACTAACTGCATGTAGGAACACCGTTACTTTGTCTCCTAACTCATTTTCCTAACAAGACAACCTCAATGATAAGACGCACACTGTTTTCAATGCATTTCTTGCTAAAAGAGCTAAGATCGTGATTGTCTCTGTTGCTGAATGAGCTAGGACGCTATCCAACTCTAATCTAAGAAAGACTCGCTAACTTCATGTAGGAACACCGTTACTTTGTCTCCTAACTCATTTTCCTAACCAGACAACCTCAATGATAAGACGCACACTGTTTTCAATGCATTTCTTGCTAAAAGAGCTAAGATCGTGATTGTCTCTGTTGCTGAATGAGCTAGGACGCTATTCAACTCTAATCTAGGAGAGACTCACTTACTTCATGTAGGAACACCGTTACTTTGTCTCCTAACTCATTTTCCTAACAAGACAACCTCAATGATAAGACGCACACTGTTTTCAATGCATTTCTTGCTAAAAGAGCTAAGATCGTGATTGTCTCTGTTGCTGAATGAGCTAGGACGCTATTCAACTCTAATCTAAGAGAGACTCACTAACTTCATGTAGGAACACCGTTACTTTGTCTCCTAACTCATTTTCCTAACAAGACAACCTCAATGATAAGACGCACACTGTTTTCAATGCATTTCTTGCTAAAAGAGCTAAGATCGTGATTGTCTCTGTTGCTGAATGAGCTAGGACGCTATTCAACTCTAATCTAAGAGAGACTCACTAACTTCATGTAGGAACACCGTTACTTTGTCTCCTAACTCATTTTCCTAACAAGACAACCTCAATGATAAGACGCACACTGTTTTCAATGCATTTCTTGCTAAAAGAGCTAAGATTGTGATTGTCTCTGTTGCTGAATGAGCTAGGACGCTATTCAACTCTAATCTAGGAGAGACTCACTAACTTCATGTAGGAACACCGTTACTTTGTCTCCTAACTCATTTTCCTAACAAGACAACCTCAATGATAAGATGCACACTGTTTTCAATGCAATTCTTGCTAAAAGAGCTAAGATCGTGATTGTCTCTGTTGCTGAATGAGCTAGGACGCTATTCAACTCTAATCTAAGAGAGACTCACTAACTTCATGTAGGAACACCGTTACTTTGTCTCCTAACTCATTTTCCTAACCAGACAACCTCAATGATAAGACGCACACTGTTTTCAACGCATTTCTTGGTAAAAGAGCTAAGATCGTGATTGTCTCTGTTGCTGAATGAGCTAGGACGCTATTCAACTCTAATCTAAGAGAGACTCACTTACTTCATGAAGGAACACCGTTACTTTGTCTCCTAACTCATTTTCCTAACCAGACAACCTCAATGATAAGACGCACACTGTTTTCAATGCATTTCTTACTAAAAGAGCTAAGATCGTGATTGTCTCTGTTGCTGAATGAGCTAGGACGCTATTCAACTCTAATCTAGGAGAGACTCACTAACTTCATGTAGGAACACCGTTACTTTGTCTCCTAACTCATTTTCCTAACAAGACAACCTCAATGATAAGACGCACACTGTTTTCAACGCATTTCTTGGTAAACGAGCTAAGATCGTGATTGTCTCTGTTGCTGAATGAGCTAGGACGCTATTCAACTCTAATCTAGGAGAGACTCACTAACTTCATGTAGGAACACCGTTACTTTGTCTCCTAACTCATTTTCCTAACAAGACAACCTCAATGATAAGACGCACACTGTTTTCAATGCATTTCTTGCTAAAAGAGCTAAGATCGTGATTGTCTCTGTTGCTGAATGAGCTAGGACGCTATTCAACTCTAATCTAAGAGAGACTCACTAACTGCATGTAGGAACACCGTTACTTTGTCTCCTAACTCATTTTCCTAACAAGACAACCTCAATGATAAGACGCACACTGTTTTCAATGCATTTCTTGCTAAAAGAGCTAAGATTGTGATTGTCTCTGTTGCTGAATGAGCTAGGACGCTATTCAACTCTAATCTAGGAGAGACTCACTAACTTCATGTAGGAACACCGTTACTTTGTCTCCTAACTCATTTTCCTAACAAAACAACCTCAATGATAAGACGCACACTGTTTTCAATGCATTTCTTGCTAAAAGAGCTAAGATTGTGATTGTCTCTGTTGCTGAATGAGCTAGGACGCTATTCAACTCTAATCTAGGAGAGACTCACTAACTTCATGTAGGAACACCGTTACTTTGTCTCCTAACTCATTTTCCTAACAAAATAACCTCAATGATAAGACGCACACTGTTTTTAATGTATTTCTTGCTAAAAGAGCTAAGATCGTGATTGTCTCTGTTGCTGAATGAGCTAGGACGCTATTCAACTCTAATCTAAGAGAGACTCACTAACTTCATGTAGGAACACCGTTACTTTGTCTCCTAACTCATTTTCCTAACAAGACAACCTCAATGATAAGACGCACACTGTTTTCAATGCATTTCTTGGTAAAAGAGCTAAGATCGTGATTGTCTCTGTTGCTGAATGAGCTAGGACGCTATTCAACTCTAATCTAGGAGAGACTCACTAACTTCATGTAGGAACACCGTTACTTTGTCTCCTAACTCATTTTCCTAACAAGACAACCTCAATGATAAGACGCACACTGTTTTCAATGCATTTCTTGGTAAAAGAGCTAAGATTGTGATTGTCTCTGTTGCTGAATGAGCTAGGACGCTATTCAACTCTAATCTAAGAGAGACTCACTAACTTCATGAAGGAACACCGTTACTTTGTCTCCTAACTCATTTTCCTAACCAGACAACCTCAATGATAAGACGCACACTGTTTTCAATGCATTTCTTACTAAAAGAGCTAAGATCGTGATTGTCTCTGTTGCTGAATGAGCTAGGACGCTATTCAACTCTAATCTAAGAGAGACTCACTAACTTCATGTAGGAACACCGTTACTTTGTCTCCTAACTCATTTTCCTAACAAGACAACCTCAATGATAAGACGCACACTGTTTTCAATGCATTTCTTGCTAAAAGAGCTAAGATCGTGATTGTCTCTGTTGCTGAATGAGCTAGGACGCTATTCAACTCTAATCTAAGAGAGACTCACTAACTTCATGTAGGAACACCGTTACTTTGTCTCCTAACTCATTTTCCTAACAAGACAACCTCAATGATAAGACGCACACTGTTTTCAACGCATTTCTTGGTAAACGAGCTAAGATCGTGATTGTCTCTGTTGCTGAATGAGCTAGGACGCTATTCAACTCTAATCTAGGAGAGACTTACTAACTTCATGTAGGAACACCGTTACTTTGTCTCCTAACTCATTTTCCTAACAAGACAACCTCAATGATAAGACGCACACTGTTTTCAATGCATTTCTTGCTAAAAGAGCTAAGATCGTGATTGTCTCTGTTGCTGAATGAGCTAGGACGCTATTCAACTCTAATCTAAGAGAGACTCACTAACTGCATGTAGGAACACCGTTACTTTGTCTCCTAACTCATTTTCCTAACAAGACAACCTCAATGATAAGACGCACACTGTTTTCAATGCATTTCTTGCTAAAAGAGCTAAGATTGTGATTGTCTCTGTTGCTGAATGAGCTAGGACGCTATTCAACTCTAATCTAGGAGAGACTCACTAACTTCATGTAGGAACACCATTACTTTGTCTCCTAACTCATTTTCCTAACAAAACAACCTCAATGATAAGACGCACACTGTTTTCAATGCATTTCTTGCTAAAAGAGCTAAGATCGTGATTGTCTCTGTTGCTGAATGAGCTAGGACGCTATTCAACTCTAATCTAGGAGAGACTCACTAACTTCATGTAGGAACACCGTTACTTTGTCTCCTAACTCATTTTCCTAACAAGACAACCTCAATGATAAGACGCACACTGTTTTCAATGCATTTCTTGGTAATAGAGCTAAGATTGTGATTGTCTCTGTTGCTGAATGAGCTAGGACGCTATTCAACTCTAATCTAAGAGAGACTCACTAACTTCATGAAGGAACACCGTTACTTTGTCTCCTAACTCATTTTCCTAACCAGACAACCTCAATGATAAGACGCACACTGTTTTCAATGCATTTCTTACTAAAAGAGCTAAGATCGTGATTGTCTCTGTTGCTGAATGAGCTAGGACGCTATTCAACTCTAATCTAAGAGAGACTCACTAACTTCATGTAGGAACACCGTTACTTTGTCTCCTAACTCATTTTCCTAACAAGACAACCTCAATGATAAGACGCACACTGTTTTCAATGCAATTCTTGCTAAAAGAGCTAAGATCGTGATTGTCTCTGTTGCTGAATGAGCTAGGACGCTATTCAACTCTAATCTAAGAGAGACTCACTAACTTCATGTAGGAACACCGTTACTTTGTCTCCTAACTCATTTTCCTAACCAGACAACCTCAATGATAAGACGCACACTGTTTTCAACGCATTTCTTGGTAAAAGAGCTAAGATCGTGAATGTCTCTGTTGCTGAATGAGCTAGGACGCTATTTAACTCTAATCTAAGAGAGACTCACTAACTTCATGTAGGAACACCGTTACTTTGTCTCCTAACTCATTTTCCTAACAAGACAACCTCAATGATAAGACGCACACTGTTTTCAATGCATTTCTTACTAAAAGAGCTAAGATCGTGATTGTCTCTGTTGCTGAATGAGCTAGGACGCTATTCAACTCTAATCTAAGAGAGACTCACTAACTTCATGTAGGAACACCGTTACTTTGTCTCCTAACTCATTTTCCTAACAAGACAACCTCAATGATAAGACGCACACTGTTTTCAATGCATTTCTTGCTAAAAGAGCTAAGATCGTGATTGTCTCTGTTGCTGAATGAGCTAGGACGCTATTCAACTCTAATCTAAGAGAGACTCACTAACTTCATGTAGGAACACCGTTACTTTGTCTCCTAACTCATTTTCCTAACAAGACAACCTCAATGATAAGACGCACACTGTTTTCAATGCATTTCTTGCTAAAAGAGCTAAGATCGTGATTGTCTCTGTTGCTGAATGAGCTAGGACGCTATTCAACTCTAATCTAAGAGAGACTCACTAACTTCATGTAGGAACACCGTTACTATGTCTCCTAACTCATTTTCCTAACAAGACAACCTCAATGATAAGACGCACACTGTTTTCAATGCATTTCTTGCTAAAAGAGCTAAGATCGTGATTGTCTCTGTTGCTGAATGAGCTAGGACGCTATTCAACTCTAATCTAGGAGAGACTCACTAACTTCATGTAGGAACACCGTTACTTTGTCTCCTAACTCATTTTCCTAACAAGACAACCTCAATGATAAGACGCACACTGTTTTCAATGCATTTCTTGCTAAAAGAGCTAAGATTGTGATTGTCTCTGTTGCTGAATGAGCTAGGACGCTATTCAACTCTAATCTAGGAGAGACTCACTAACTTCATGTAGGAACACCGTTACTTTGTCTCCTAACTCATTTTCCTAACAAAACAACCTCAATGATAAGACGCACACTGTTTTCAATGCATTTCTTGCTAAAAGAGCTAAGATCGTGATTGTCTCTGTTGCTGAATGAGCTAGGACGCTATTCAACTCTAATCTAAGAGAGACTCACTAACTTCATGTAGGAACACCGTTACTTTGTCTCCTAACTCATTTTCCTAACCAGACAACCTCAATGATAAGACGCACACTGTTTTCAACGCATTTCTTGGTAAAAGAGCTAAGATCGTGATTGTCTCTGTTGCTGAATGAGCTAGGACGCTATTCAACTCTAATCTAAGAGAGACTCACTAACTTCATGTAGGAACACCGTTACTTTGTCTCCTAACTCATTTTCCTAACAAGACAACCTCAATGATAAGACGCACACTGTTTTCAATGCATTTCTTGCTAAAAGAGCTAAGATCGTGATTGTCTCTGTTGCTGAATGAGCTAGAACGCTATTCAACTCTAATCTAGGAGAGACTCACTAACTTCATGTAGGAACACCGTTACTTTGTCTCCTAACTCATTTTCCTAACAAGACAACCTCAATGATAAGACGCACACTGTTTTCAATGCATTTCTTACTAAAAGAGCTAAGATCGTGATTGTCTCTGTTGCTGAATGAGCTAGGACGCTATTCATCTCTAATCTAAGAGAGACTCACTAACTTCATGTAGGAACACCGTTACTTTGTCTCCTAACTCATTTTCCTAACAAGACAACCTCAATGATAAGACGCACACTGTTTTCAACGCATTTCTTGGTAAAAGAGCTAAGATCGTGATTGTCTCTGTTGCTGAATGAGCTAGGACGCTATTCAACTCTAATCTAAGAGAGACTCACTAACTTCATGAAGGAACACCGTTACTTTGTCTCCTAACTCATTTTCCTAACCAGACAACCTCAATGATAAGACGCACACTGTTTTCAATGCATTTCTTACTAAAAGAGCTAAGATCGTGATTGTCTCTGTTGCTGAATGAGCTAGGACGCTATTCAACTCTAATCTAAGAGAGACTCACTAACTGCATGTAGGAACACCGTTACTTTGTCTCCTAACTCATTTTCCTAACAAGACAACCTCAATGATAAGACGCACACTGTTTTCAATGCATTTCTTGCTAAAAGAGCTAAGATCGTGATTGTCTCTGTTGCTGAATGAGCTAGGACGCTATCCAACTCTAATCTAAGAAAGACTCGCTAACTTCATGTAGGAACACCGTTACTTTGTCTCCTAACTCATTTTCCTAACCAGACAACCTCAATGATAAGACGCACACTGTTTTCAATGCATTTCTTGCTAAAAGAGCTAAGATCGTGATTGTCTCTGTTGCTGAATGAGCTAGGACGCTATTCAACTCTAATCTAGGAGAGACTCACTTACTTCATGTAGGAACACCGTTACTTTGTCTCCTAACTCATTTTCCTAACAAGACAACCTCAATGATAAGACGCACACTGTTTTCAATGCATTTCTTGCTAAAAGAGCTAAGATCGTGATTGTCTCTGTTGCTGAATGAGCTAGGACGCTATTCAACTCTAATCTAAGAGAGACTCACTAACTTCATGTAGGAACACCGTTACTTTGTCTCCTAACTCATTTTCCTAACAAGACAACCTCAATGATAAGACGCACACTGTTTTCAATGCATTTCTTGCTAAAAGAGCTAAGATCGTGATTGTCTCTGTTGCTGAATGAGCTAGGACGCTATTCAACTCTAATCTAAGAGAGACTCACTAACTTCATGTAGGAACACCGTTACTATGTCTCCTAACTCATTTTCCTAACAAGACAACCTCAATGATAAGACGCACACTGTTTTCAATGCATTTCTTGCTAAAAGAGCTAAGATCGTGATTGTCTCTGTTGCTGAATGAGCTAGGACGCTATTCAACTCTAATCTAGGAGAGACTCACTAACTTCATGTAGGAACACCGTTACTTTGTCTCCTAACTCATTTTCCTAACAAGACAACCTCAATGATAAGACGCACACTGTTTTCAATGCATTTCTTGCTAAAAGAGCTAAGATTGTGATTGTCTCTGTTGCTGAATGAGCTAGGACGCTATTCAACTCTAATCTAGGAGAGACTCACTAACTTCATGTAGGAACACCGTTACTTTGTCTCCTAACTCATTTTCCTAACAAAACAACCTCAATGATAAGACGCACACTGTTTTCAATGCATTTCTTGCTAAAAGAGCTAAGATCGTGATTGTCTCTGTTGCTGAATGAGCTAGGACGCTATTCAACTCTAATCTAAGAGAGACTCACTAACTTCATGTAGGAACACCGTTACTTTGTCTCCTAACTCATTTTCCTAACCAGACAACCTCAATGATAAGACGCACACTGTTTTCAACGCATTTCTTGGTAAAAGAGCTAAGATCGTGATTGTCTCTGTTGCTGAATGAGCTAGGACGCTATTCAACTCTAATCTAAGAGAGACTCACTAACTTCATGTAGGAACACCGTTACTTTGTCTCCTAACTCATTTTCCTAACAAGACAACCTCAATGATAAGACGCACACTGTTTTCAATGCATTTCTTGCTAAAAGAGCTAAGATCGTGATTGTCTCTGTTGCTGAATGAGCTAGAACGCTATTCAACTCTAATCTAGGAGAGACTCACTAACTTCATGTAGGAACACCGTTACTTTGTCTCCTAACTCATTTTCCTAACAAGACAACCTCAATGATAAGACGCACACTGTTTTCAATGCATTTCTTACTAAAAGAGCTAAGATCGTGATTGTCTCTGTTGCTGAATGAGCTAGGACGCTATTCATCTCTAATCTAAGAGAGACTCACTAACTTCATGTAGGAACACCGTTACTTTGTCTCCTAACTCATTTTCCTAACAAGACAACCTCAATGATAAGACGCACACTGTTTTCAACGCATTTCTTGGTAAAAGAGCTAAGATCGTGATTGTCTCTGTTGCTGAATGAGCTAGGACGCTATTCAACTCTAATCTAAGAGAGACTCACTAACTTCATGAAGGAACACCGTTACTTTGTCTCCTAACTCATTTTCCTAACCAGACAACCTCAATGATAAGACGCACACTGTTTTCAATGCATTTCTTACTAAAAGAGCTAAGATCGTGATTGTCTCTGTTGCTGAATGAGCTAGGACGCTATTCAACTCTAATCTAAGAGAGACTCACTAACTGCATGTAGGAACACCGTTACTTTGTCTCCTAACTCATTTTCCTAACAAGACAACCTCAATGATAAGACGCACACTGTTTTCAATGCATTTCTTGCTAAAAGAGCTAAGATCGTGATTGTCTCTGTTGCTGAATGAGCTAGGACGCTATCCAACTCTAATCTAAGAAAGACTCGCTAACTTCATGTAGGAACACCGTTACTTTGTCTCCTAACTCATTTTCCTAACCAGACAACCTCAATGATAAGACGCACACTGTTTTCAATGCATTTCTTGCTAAAAGAGCTAAGATCGTGATTGTCTCTGTTGCTGAATGAGCTAGGACGCTATTCAACTCTAATCTAGGAGAGACTCACTTACTTCATGTAGGAACACCGTTACTTTGTCTCCTAACTCATTTTCCTAACAAGACAACCTCAATGATAAGACGCACACTGTTTTCAATGCATTTCTTGCTAAAAGAGCTAAGATCGTGATTGTCTCTGTTGCTGAATGAGCTAGGACGCTATCCAACTCTAATCTAAGAGAGACTCACTAACTTCATGTAGGAACACCGTTACTTTGTCTCCTAACTCATTTTCCTAACCAGACAACCTCAATGATAAGACGCACACTGTTTTCAATGCATTTCTTACTAAAAGAGCTAAGATCGTGATTGTCTCTGTTGCTGAATGAGCTAGGACGCTATTCAACTCTAATCTAAGAGAGACTCACTAACTTCATGTAGGAACACCGTTACTTTGTCTCCTAACTCATTTTCCTAACCAGACAACCTCAATGATAAGACGCACACTGTTTTCAACGCATTTCTTGGTAAAAGAGCTAAGATCGTGATTGTCTCTGTTGCTGAATGAGCTAGGACGCTATTCAACTCTAATCTAAGAGAGACTCACTAACTTCATGAAGGAACACCGTTACTTTGTCTCCTAACTCATTTTCCTAACCAGACAACCTCAATGATAAGACGCACACTGTTTTCAATGCATTTCTTGCTAAAAGAGCTAAGATCGTGATTGTCTCTGTTGCTGAATGAGCTAGGACGCTATTCAACTCTAATCTAGGAGAGACTCACTTACTTCATGTAGGAACACCGTTACTTTGTCTCCTAACTCATTTTCCTAACCAGACAACCTCAATGATAAGACGCACACTGTTTTCAATGCATTTCTTGCTAAAAGAGCTAAGATCGTGATTGTCTCTGTTGCTGAATGAGCTAGGACGCTATTCAACTCTAATCTAGGAGAGACTCACTTACTTCATGTAGGAACACCGTTACTTTGTCTCCTAACTCATTTTCCTAACCAGACAACCTCAATGATAAGACGCACACTGTTTTCAATGCATTTCTTGCTAACAGAGCTAAGATCGTGATTGTCTCTGTTGCTGAATGAGCTAGGACGCTATTCAACTCTAATCTAGGAGAGACTCACTAACTTCATGTAGGAACACCGTTACTTTGTCTCCTAACTCATTTTCCTAACAAGACAACCTCAATGATAAGACGCACACTGTTTTCAATGCATTTCTTGCTAAAAGAGCTAAGATCGTGATTGTCTCTGTTGCTGAATGAGCTAGGACGCTATTCAACTCTAATCTAGGAGAGACTCACTAACTTCATGTAGGAACACCGTTACTTTGTCTCCTAACTCATTTTCCTAACAAGACAACCTCAATGATAAGACGCACACTGTTTTCAATGCATTTCTTACTAAAAGAGCTAAGATCGTGATTGTCTCTGTTGCTGAATGAGCTAGGACGCTATTCAACTCTAATCTAAGAGAGACTCACTAACTTCATGTAGGAACACCGTTACTTTGTCTCCTAACTCATTTTCCTAACCAGACAACCTCAATGATAAGACGCACACTGTTTTCAACGCATTTCTTGGTAAAAGAGCTAAGATCGTGATTGTCTCTGTTGCTGAATGAGCTAGGACGCTATTCAACTCTAATCTAAGAGAGACTCACTAACTTCATGTAGGAACACCGTTACTTTGTCTCCTAACTCATTTTCCTAACAAGACAACCTCAATGATAAGACGCACACTGTTTTCAATGCATTTCTTGCTAAAAGAGCTAAGATCGTGATTGTCTCTGTTGCTGAATGAGCTAGGACGCTATTCAACTCTAATCTAGGAGAGACTCACTAACTTCATGTAGGAACACCGTTACTTTGTCTCCTGACTCATTTTCCTAACAAGACAACCTCAATGATAAGACGCACACTGTTTTCAATGCATTTCTTACTAAAAGAGCTAAGATCGTGATTGTCTCTGTTGCTGAATGAGCTAGGACGCTATTCAACTCTAATCTAAGAGAGACTCACTAACTTCATGTAGGAACACCGTTACTTTGTCTCCTAACTCATTTTCCTAACCAGACAACCTCAATGATAAGACGCACACTGTTTTCAACGCATTTCTTGGTAAAAGAGCTAAGATCGTGATTGTCTCTGTTGCTGAATGAGCTAGGACGCTATTCAACTCTAATCTAAGAGAGACTCACTAACTTCATGAAGGAACACCGTTACTTTGTCTCCTAACTCATTTTCCTAACCAGACAACCTCAATGATAAGACGCACACTGTTTTCAATGCATTTCTTACTAAAAGAGCTAAGATCGTGATTGTCTCTGTTGCTGAATGAGCTAGGACGCTATTCAACTCTAATCTAAGAGAGACTCACTAACTTCATGTAGGAACACCGTTACTTTGTCTCCGAACTCATTTTCCTAACCAGACAACCTCAATGATAAGACGCACACTGTTTTCAACGCATTTCTTGGTAAAAGAGCTAAGATCGTGATTGTCTCTGTTGCTGAATGAGCTAGGACGCTATTCAACTCTAATCTAGGAGAGACTCACTAACTTCATGTAGGAACACCGTTACTTTGTCTCCTAACTCATTTTCCTAACAAGACAACCTCAATGATAAGACGCACACTGTTTTCAATGCATTTCTTGCTAAAAGAGCTAAGATCGTGATTGTCTCTGTTGCTGAATGAGCTAGGACGCTATTCAACTCTAATCTAGGAGAGACTCACTAACTTCATGTAGGAACACCGTTACTTTGTCTCCTAACTCATTTTCCTAACAAGACAACCTCAATGATAAGACGCACACTGTTTTCAACGCATTTCTTGGTAAACGAGCTAAGATCGTGATTGTCTCTGTTGCTGAATGAGCTAGGACGCTATTCAACTCTAATCTAGGAGAGACTCACTAACTTCATGTAGGAACACCGTTACTTTGTCTCCTAACTCATTTTCCTAACAAGACAACCTCAATGATAAGACGCACACTGTTTTCAATGCATTTCTTGCTAAAAGAGCTAAGATCGTGATTGTCTCTGTTGCTGAATGAGCTAGGACGCTATTCAACTCTAATCTAAGAGAGACTCACTAACTGCATGTAGGAACACCGTTACTTTGTCTCCTAACTCATTTTCCTAACAAGACAACCTCAATGATAAGACGCACACTGTTTTCAATGCATTTCTTGCTAAAAGAGCTAAGATTGTGATTGTCTCTGTTGCTGAATGAGCTAGGACGCTATTCAACTCTAATCTAGGAGAGACTCACTAACTTCATGTAGGAACACCGTTACTTTGTCTCCTAACTCATTTTCCTAACAAAACAACCTCAATGATAAGACGCACACTGTTTTCAATGCATTTCTTGCTAAAAGAGCTAAGATTGTGATTGTCTCTGTTGCTGAATGAGCTAGGACGCTATTCAACTCTAATCTAGGAGAGACTCACTAACTTCATGTAGGAACACCGTTACTTTGTCTCCTAACTCATTTTCCTAACAAAATAACCTCAATGATAAGACGCACACTGTTTTTAATGTATTTCTTGCTAAAAGAGCTAAGATCGTGATTGTCTCTGTTGCTGAATGAGCTAGGACGCTATTCAACTCTAATCTAAGAGAGACTCACTAACTTCATGTAGGAACACCGTTACTTTGTCTCCTAACTCATTTTCCTAACAAGACAACCTCAATGATAAGACGCACACTGTTTTCAATGCATTTCTTGGTAAAAGAGCTAAGATCGTGATTGTCTCTGTTGCTGAATGAGCTAGGACGCTATTCAACTCTAATCTAGGAGAGACTCACTAACTTCATGTAGGAACACCGTTACTTTGTCTCCTAACTCATTTTCCTAACAAGACAACCTCAATGATAAGACGCACACTGTTTTCAATGCATTTCTTGGTAAAAGAGCTAAGATTGTGATTGTCTCTGTTGCTGAATGAGCTAGGACGCTATTCAACTGTAATCTAAGAGAGACTCACTAACTGCATGAAGGAACACCGTTACTTTGTCTCCTAACTCATTTTCCTAACCAGACAACCTCAATGATAAGACGCACACTGTTTTCAATGCATTTCTTACTAAAAGAGCTAAGATCGTGATTGTCTCTGTTGCTGAATGAGCTAGGACGCTATTCAACTCTAATCTAAGAGAGACTCACTAACTTCATGTAGGAACACCGTTACTTTGTCTCCTAACTCATTTTCCTAACAAGACAACCTCAATGATAAGACGCACACTGTTTTCAATGCATTTCTTGCTAAAAGAGCTAAGATTGTGATTGTCTCTGTTGCTGAATGAGCTAGGACGCTATTCAACTCTAATCTAGGAGAGACTCACTAACTTCATGTAGGAACACCGTTACTTTGTCTCCTAACTCATTTTCCTAACAAAACAACCTCAATGATAAGACGCACACTGTTTTCAATGCATTTCTTGCTAAAAGAGCTAAGATCGTGATTGTCTCTGTTGCTGAATGAGCTAGGACGCTATTCAACTCTAATCTAAGAGAGACTCACTAACTTCATGTAGGAACACCGTTACTTTGTCTCCTAACTCATTTTCCTAACAAGACAACCTCAATGATAAGACGCACACTGTTTTCAACGCATTTCTTGGTAAACGAGCTAAGATCGTGATTGTCTCTGTTGCTGAATGAGCTAGGACGCTATTCAACTCTAATCTAGGAGAGACTTACTAACTTCATGTAGGAACACCGTTACTTTGTCTCCTAACTCATTTTCCTAACAAGACAACCTCAATGATAAGACGCACACTGTTTTCAATGCATTTCTTGCTAAAAGAGCTAAGATCGTGATTGTCTCTGTTGCTGAATGAGCTAGGACGCTATTCAACTCTAATCTAAGAGAGACTCACTAACTGCATGTAGGAACACCGTTACTTTGTCTCCTAACTCATTTTCCTAACAAGACAACCTCAATGATAAGACGCACACTGTTTTCAATGCATTTCTTGCTAAAAGAGCTAAGATTGTGATTGTCTCTGTTGCTGAATGAGCTAGGACGCTATTCAACTCTAATCTAGGAGAGACTCACTAACTTCATGTAGGAACACCGTTACTTTGTCTCCTAACTCATTTTCCTAACAAAACAACCTCAATGATAAGACGCACACTGTTTTCAATGCATTTCTTGCTAAAAGAGCTAAGATCGTGATTGTCTCTGTTGCTGAATGAGCTAGGACGCTATTCAACTCTAATCTAGGAGAGACTCACTAACTTCATGTAGGAACACCGTTACTTTGTCTCCTAACTCATTTTCCTAACAAGAGAACCTCAATGATAAGACGCACACTGTTTTCAATGCATTTCTTGGTAATAGAGCTAAGATTGTGATTGTCTCTGTTGCTGAATGAGCTAGGACGCTATTCAACTCTAATCTAAGAGAGACTCACTAACTTCATGAAGGAACACCGTTACTTTGTCTCCTAACTCATTTTCCTAACCAGACAACCTCAATGATAAGACGCACACTGTTTTCAATGCATTTCTTACTAAAAGAGCTAAGATCGTGATTGTCTCTGTTGCTGAATGAGCTAGGACGCTATTCAACTCTAATCTAAGAGAGACTCACTAACTTCATGTAGGAACACCGTTACTTTGTCTCCTAACTCATTTTCCTAACAAGACAACCTCAATGATAAGACGCACACTGTTTTCAATGCAATTCTTGCTAAAAGAGCTAAGATCGTGATTGTCTCTGTTGCTGAATGAGCTAGGACGCTATTCAACTCTAATCTAAGAGAGACTCACTAACTTCATGTAGGAACACCGTTACTTTGTCTCCTAACTCATTTTCCTAACCAGACAACCTCAATGATAAGACGCACACTGTTTTCAACGCATTTCTTGGTAAAAGAGCTAAGATCGTGAATGTCTCTGTTGCTGAATGAGCTAGGACGCTATTTAACTCTAATCTAAGAGAGACTCACTAACTTCATGTAGGAACACCGTTACTTTGTCTCCTAACTCATTTTCCTAACAAGACAACCTCAATGATAAGACGCACACTGTTTTCAATGCATTTCTTACTAAAAGAGCTAAGATCGTGATTGTCTCTGTTGCTGAATGAGCTAGGACGCTATTCAACTCTAATCTAAGAGAGACTCACTAACTTCATGTAGGAACACCGTTACTTTGTCTCCTAACTCATTTTCCTAACAAGACAACCTCAATGATAAGACGCACACTGTTTTCAATGCATTTCTTGCTAAAAGAGCTAAGATCGTGATTGTCTCTGTTGCTGAATGAGCTAGGACGCTATTCAACTCTAATCTAAGAGAGACTCACTAACTTCATGTAGGAACACCGTTACTTTGTCTCCTAACTCATTTTCCTAACAAGACAACCTCAATGATAAGACGCACACTGTTTTCAATGCATTTCTTGCTAAAAGAGCTAAGATCGTGATTGTCTCTGTTGCTGAATGAGCTAGGACGCTATTCAACTCTAATCTAAGAGAGACTCACTAACTTCATGTAGGAACACCGTTACTATGTCTCCTAACTCATTTTCCTAACAAGACAACCTCAATGATAAGACGCACACTGTTTTCAATGCATTTCTTGCTAAAAGAGCTAAGATCGTGATTGTCTCTGTTGCTGAATGAGCTAGGACGCTATTCAACTCTAATCTAGGAGAGACTCACTAACTTCATGTAGGAACACCGTTACTTTGTCTCCTAACTCATTTTCCTAACAAGACAACCTCAATGATAAGACGCACACTGTTTTCAATGCATTTCTTGCTAAAAGAGCTAAGATTGTGATTGTCTCTGTTGCTGAATGAGCTAGGACGCTATTCAACTCTAATCTAGGAGAGACTCACTAACTTCATGTAGGAACACCGTTACTTTGTCTCCTAACTCATTTTCCTAACAAAACAACCTCAATGATAAGACGCACACTGTTTTCAATGCATTTCTTGCTAAAAGAGCTAAGATCGTGATTGTCTCTGTTGCTGAATGAGCTAGGACGCTATTCAACTCTAATCTAAGAGAGACTCACTAACTTCATGTAGGAACACCGTTACTTTGTCTCCTAACTCATTTTCCTAACCAGACAACCTCAATGATAAGACGCACACTGTTTTCAACGCATTTCTTGGTAAAAGAGCTAAGATCGTGATTGTCTCTGTTGCTGAATGAGCTAGGACGCTATTCAACTCTAATCTAAGAGAGACTCACTAACTTCATGTAGGAACACCGTTACTTTGTCTCCTAACTCATTTTCCTAACAAGACAACCTCAATGATAAGACGCACACTGTTTTCAATGCATTTCTTGCTAAAAGAGCTAAGATCGTGATTGTCTCTGTTGCTGAATGAGCTAGAACGCTATTCAACTCTAATCTAGGAGAGACTCACTAACTTCATGTAGGAACACCGTTACTTTGTCTCCTAACTCATTTTCCTAACCAGACAACCTCAATGATAAGACGCACACTGTTTTCAATGCATTTCTTGCTAAAAGAGCTAAGATCGTGATTGTCTCTGTTGCTGAATGAGCTAGGACGCTATTCAACTCTAATCTAGGAGAGACTCACTTACTTCATGTAGGAACACCGTTACTTTGTCTCCTAACTCATTTTCCTAACAAGACAACCTCAATGATAAGACGCACACTGTTTTCAATGCATTTCTTGCTAAAAGAGCTAAGATCGTGATTGTCTCTGTTGCTGAATGAGCTAGGACGCTATCCAACTCTAATCTAAGAGAGACTCACTAACTTCATGTAGGAACACCGTTACTTTGTCTCCTAACTCATTTTCCTAACCAGACAACCTCAATGATAAGACGCACACTGTTTTCAATGCATTTCTTACTAAAAGAGCTAAGATCGTGATTGTCTCTGTTGCTGAATGAGCTAGGACGCTATTCAACTCTAATCTAAGAGAGACTCACTAACTTCATGTAGGAACACCGTTACTTTGTCTCCTAACTCATTTTCCTAACCAGACAACCTCAATGATAAGACGCACACTGTTTTCAACGCATTTCTTGGTAAAAGAGCTAAGATCGTGATTGTCTCTGTTGCTGAATGAGCTAGGACGCTATTCAACTCTAATCTAAGAGAGACTCACTAACTTCATGAAGGAACACCGTTACTTTGTCTCCTAACTCATTTTCCTAACCAGACAACCTCAATGATAAGACGCACACTGTTTTCAATGCATTTCTTGCTAAAAGAGCTAAGATCGTGATTGTCTCTGTTGCTGAATGAGCTAGGACGCTATTCAACTCTAATCTAGGAGAGACTCACTTACTTCATGTAGGAACACCGTTACTTTGTCTCCTAACTCATTTTCCTAACAAGACAACCTCAATGATAAGACGCACACTGTTTTCAATGCATTTCTTGCTAAAAGAGCTAAGATCGTGATTGTCTCTGTTGCTGAATGAGCTAGGACGCTATTCAACTCTAATCTAGGAGAGACTCACTTACTTCATGTAGGAACACCGTTACTTTGTCTCCTAACTCATTTTCCTAACCAGACAACCTCAATGATAAGACGCACACTGTTTTCAATGCATTTCTTGCTAACAGAGCTAAGATCGTGATTGTCTCTGTTGCTGAATGAGCTAGGACGCTATTCAACTCTAATCTAGGAGAGACTCACTAACTTCATGTAGGAACACCGTTACTTTGTCTCCTAACTCATTTTCCTAACAAGACAACCTCAATGATAAGACGCACACTGTTTTCAATGCATTTCTTGCTAAAAGAGCTAAGATCGTGATTGTCTCTGTTGCTGAATGAGCTAGGACGCTATTCAACTCTAATCTAGGAGAGACTCACTAACTTCATGTAGGAACACCGTTACTTTGTCTCCTAACTCATTTTCCTAACAAGACAACCTCAATGATAAGACGCACACTGTTTTCAATGCATTTCTTACTAAAAGAGCTAAGATCGTGATTGTCTCTGTTGCTGAATGAGCTAGGACGCTATTCAACTCTAATCTAAGAGAGACTCACTAACTTCATGTAGGAACACCGTTACTTTGTCTCCTAACTCATTTTCCTAACCAGACAACCTCAATGATAAGACGCACACTGTTTTCAACGCATTTCTTGGTAAAAGAGCTAAGATCGTGATTGTCTCTGTTGCTGAATGAGCTAGGACGCTATTCAACTCTAATCTAAGAGAGACTCACTAACTTCATGTAGGAACACCGTTACTTTGTCTCCTAACTCATTTTCCTAACAAGACAACCTCAATGATAAGACGCACACTGTTTTCAATGCATTTCTTGCTAAAAGAGCTAAGATCGTGATTGTCTCTGTTGCTGAATGAGCTAGGACGCTATTCAACTCTAATCTAGGAGAGACTCACTAACTTCATGTAGGAACACCGTTACTTTGTCTCCTGACTCATTTTCCTAACAAGACAACCTCAATGATAAGACGCACACTGTTTTCAATGCATTTCTTACTAAAAGAGCTAAGATCGTGATTGTCTCTGTTGCTGAATGAGCTAGGACGCTATTCAACTCTAATCTAAGAGAGACTCACTAACTTCATGTAGGAACACCGTTACTTTGTCTCCTAACTCATTTTCCTAACCAGACAACCTCAATGATAAGACGCACACTGTTTTCAACGCATTTCTTGGTAAAAGAGCTAAGATCGTGATTGTCTCTGTTGCTGAATGAGCTAGGACGCTATTCAACTCTAATCTAAGAGAGACTCACTAACTTCATGAAGGAACACCGTTACTTTGTCTCCTAACTCATTTTCCTAACCAGACAACCTCAATGATAAGACGCACACTGTTTTCAATGCATTTCTTACTAAAAGAGCTAAGATCGTGATTGTCTCTGTTGCTGAATGAGCTAGGACGCTATTCAACTCTAATCTAAGAGAGACTCACTAACTTCATGTAGGAACACCGTTACTTTGTCTCCGAACTCATTTTCCTAACCAGACAACCTCAATGATAAGACGCACACTGTTTTCAACGCATTTCTTGGTAAAAGAGCTAAGATCGTGATTGTCTCTGTTGCTGAATGAGCTAGGACGCTATTCAACTCTAATCTAGGAGAGACTCACTAACTTCATGTAGGAACACCGTTACTTTGTCTCCTAACTCATTTTCCTAACAAGACAACCTCAATGATAAGACGCACACTGTTTTCAATGCATTTCTTGCTAAAAGAGCTAAGATTGTGATTGTCTCTGTTGCTGAATGAGCTAGGACGCTATTCAACTCTAATCTAGGAGAGACTCACTAACTTCATGTAGGAACACCGTTACTTTGTCTCCTAACTCATTTTCCTAACAAAACAACCTCAATGATAAGACGCACACTGTTTTCAATGCATTTCTTGCTAAAAGAGCTAAGATCGTGATTGTCTCTGTTGCTGAATGAGCTAGGACGCTATTCAACTCTAATCTAAGAGAGACTCACTAACTTCATGTAGGAACACCGTTACTTTGTCTCCTAACTCATTTTCCTAACCAGACAACCTCAATGATAAGACGCACACTGTTTTCAACGCATTTCTTGGTAAAAGAGCTAAGATCGTGATTGTCTCTGTTGCTGAATGAGCTAGGACGCTATTCAACTCTAATCTAAGAGAGACTCACTAACTTCATGTAGGAACACCGTTACTTTGTCTCCTAACTCATTTTCCTAACAAGACAACCTCAATGATAAGACGCACACTGTTTTCAATGCATTTCTTGCTAAAAGAGCTAAGATCGTGATTGTCTCTGTTGCTGAATGAGCTAGAACGCTATTCAACTCTAATCTAGGAGAGACTCACTAACTTCATGTAGGAACACCGTTACTTTGTCTCCTAACTCATTTTCCTAACAAGACAACCTCAATGATAAGACGCACACTGTTTTCAATGCATTTCTTACTAAAAGAGCTAAGATCGTGATTGTCTCTGTTGCTGAATGAGCTAGGACGCTATTCATCTCTAATCTAAGAGAGACTCACTAACTTCATGTAGGAACACCGTTACTTTGTCTCCTAACTCATTTTCCTAACAAGACAACCTCAATGATAAGACGCACACTGTTTTCAACGCATTTCTTGGTAAAAGAGCTAAGATCGTGATTGTCTCTGTTGCTGAATGAGCTAGGACGCTATTCAACTCTAATCTAAGAGAGACTCACTAACTTCATGAAGGAACACCGTTACTTTGTCTCCTAACTCATTTTCCTAACCAGACAACCTCAATGATAAGACGCACACTGTTTTCAATGCATTTCTTACTAAAAGAGCTAAGATCGTGATTGTCTCTGTTGCTGAATGAGCTAGGACGCTATTCAACTCTAATCTAAGAGAGACTCACTAACTGCATGTAGGAACACCGTTACTTTGTCTCCTAACTCATTTTCCTAACAAGACAACCTCAATGATAAGACGCACACTGTTTTCAATGCATTTCTTGCTAAAAGAGCTAAGATCGTGATTGTCTCTGTTGCTGAATGAGCTAGGACGCTATCCAACTCTAATCTAAGAAAGACTCGCTAACTTCATGTAGGAACACCGTTACTTTGTCTCCTAACTCATTTTCCTAACCAGACAACCTCAATGATAAGACGCACACTGTTTTCAATGCATTTCTTGCTAAAAGAGCTAAGATCGTGATTGTCTCTGTTGCTGAATGAGCTAGGACGCTATTCAACTCTAATCTAGGAGAGACTCACTTACTTCATGTAGGAACACCGTTACTTTGTCTCCTAACTCATTTTCCTAACAAGACAACCTCAATGATAAGACGCACACTGTTTTCAATGCATTTCTTGCTAAAAGAGCTAAGATCGTGATTGTCTCTGTTGCTGAATGAGCTAGGACGCTATCCAACTCTAATCTAAGAGAGACTCACTAACTTCATGTAGGAACACCGTTACTTTGTCTCCTAACTCATTTTCCTAACCAGACAACCTCAATGATAAGACGCACACTGTTTTCAATGCATTTCTTACTAAAAGAGCTAAGATCGTGATTGTCTCTGTTGCTGAATGAGCTAGGACGCTATTCAACTCTAATCTAAGAGAGACTCACTAACTTCATGTAGGAACACCGTTACTTTGTCTCCTAACTCATTTTCCTAACCAGACAACCTCAATGATAAGACGCACACTGTTTTCAACGCATTTCTTGGTAAAAGAGCTAAGATCGTGATTGTCTCTGTTGCTGAATGAGCTAGGACGCTATTCAACTCTAATCTAAGAGAGACTCACTAACTTCATGAAGGAACACCGTTACTTTGTCTCCTAACTCATTTTCCTAACCAGACAACCTCAATGATAAGACGCACACTGTTTTCAATGCATTTCTTGCTAAAAGAGCTAAGATCGTGATTGTCTCTGTTGCTGAATGAGCTAGGACGCTATTCAACTCTAATCTAGGAGAGACTCACTTACTTCATGTAGGAACACCGTTACTTTGTCTCCTAACTCATTTTCCTAACCAGACAACCTCAATGATAAGACGCACACTGTTTTCAATGCATTTCTTGCTAAAAGAGCTAAGATCGTGATTGTCTCTGTTGCTGAATGAGCTAGGACGCTATTCAACTCTAATCTAGGAGAGACTCACTTACTTCATGTAGGAACACCGTTACTTTGTCTCCTAACTCATTTTCCTAACCAGACAACCTCAATGATAAGACGCACACTGTTTTCAATGCATTTCTTGCTAACAGAGCTAAGATCGTGATTGTCTCTGTTGCTGAATGAGCTAGGACGCTATTCAACTCTAATCTAGGAGAGACTCACTAACTTCATGTAGGAACACCGTTACTTTGTCTCCTAACTCATTTTCCTAACAAGACAACCTCAATGATAAGACGCACACTGTTTTCAATGCATTTCTTGCTAAAAGAGCTAAGATCGTGATTGTCTCTGTTGCTGAATGAGCTAGGACGCTATTCAACTCTAATCTAGGAGAGACTCACTAACTTCATGTAGGAACACCGTTACTTTGTCTCCTAACTCATTTTCCTAACAAGACAACCTCAATGATAAGACGCACACTGTTTTCAATGCATTTCTTACTAAAAGAGCTAAGATCGTGATTGTCTCTGTTGCTGAATGAGCTAGGACGCTATTCAACTCTAATCTAAGAGAGACTCACTAACTTCATGTAGGAACACCGTTACTTTGTCTCCTAACTCATTTTCCTAACCAGACAACCTCAATGATAAGACGCACACTGTTTTCAACGCATTTCTTGGTAAAAGAGCTAAGATCGTGATTGTCTCTGTTGCTGAATGAGCTAGGACGCTATTCAACTCTAATCTAAGAGAGACTCACTAACTTCATGTAGGAACACCGTTACTTTGTCTCCTAACTCATTTTCCTAACAAGACAACCTCAATGATAAGACGCACACTGTTTTCAATGCATTTCTTGCTAAAAGAGCTAAGATCGTGATTGTCTCTGTTGCTGAATGAGCTAGGACGCTATTCAACTCTAATCTAGGAGAGACTCACTAACTTCATGTAGGAACACCGTTACTTTGTCTCCTGACTCATTTTCCTAACAAGACAACCTCAATGATAAGACGCACACTGTTTTCAATGCATTTCTTACTAAAAGAGCTAAGATCGTGATTGTCTCTGTTGCTGAATGAGCTAGGACGCTATTCAACTCTAATCTAAGAGAGACTCACTAACTTCATGTAGGAACACCGTTACTTTGTCTCCTAACTCATTTTCCTAACCAGACAACCTCAATGATAAGACGCACACTGTTTTCAACGCATTTCTTGGTAAAAGAGCTAAGATCGTGATTGTCTCTGTTGCTGAATGAGCTAGGACGCTATTCAACTCTAATCTAAGAGAGACTCACTAACTTCATGAAGGAACACCGTTACTTTGTCTCCTAACTCATTTTCCTAACCAGACAACCTCAATGATAAGACGCACACTGTTTTCAATGCATTTCTTACTAAAAGAGCTAAGATCGTGATTGTCTCTGTTGCTGAATGAGCTAGGACGCTATTCAACTCTAATCTAAGAGAGACTCACTAACTTCATGTAGGAACACCGTTACTTTGTCTCCGAACTCATTTTCCTAACCAGACAACCTCAATGATAAGACGCACACTGTTTTCAACGCATTTCTTGGTAAAAGAGCTAAGATCGTGATTGTCTCTGTTGCTGAATGAGCTAGGACGCTATTCAACTCTAATCTAAGAGAGACTCACTAACTTCATGAAGGAACACCGTTACTTTGTCTCCTAACTCATTTTCCTAACAAGACAACCTCAATGATAAGACGCACACTGTTTTCAATGCATTTCTTGCTAAAAGAGCTAAGATCGTGATTGTCTCTGTTGCTGAATGAGCTAGGACGCTATTCAACTCTAATCTAGGAGAGACTCACTAACTTCATGTAGGAACACCGTTACTTTGTCTCCTAACTCATTTTCCTAACAAGACAACCTCAATGATAAGACGCACACTGTTTTCAATGCATTTCTTGCTAAAAGAGCTAAGATCGTGATTGTCTCTGTTGCTGAATGAGCTAGGACGCTATTCAACTCTAATCTAGGAGAGACTCACTAACTTCATGTAGGAACACCGTTACTTTGTCTCCTAACTCATTTTCCTAACAAGGCAACCTCAATGATAAGACGCAAACTGTTTTCAATGCATTTCTTGCTAAAAGAGCTAAGATCGTGATTGTCTCTGTTGCTGAATGAGCTAGGACGCTATTCAACTCTAATCTAGGAGAGACTCACTAACTTCATGTAGGAACACCGTTACTTTGTCTCCTAACTCATTTTCCTAACAAGACAACCTCAATGATAAGACGCACACTGTTTTCAATGCATTTCTTGCTAAAAGAGCTAAGATCGTGATTGTCTCTGTTGCTGAATGAGCTAGGACGCTATTCAACTCTAATCTAAGAGAGACTCACTAACTTCATGTAGGAACACCGTTACTTTGTCTCCTAACTCATTTTCCTAACAAGACAACCTCAATGATAAGACGCACACTGTTTTCAATGCATTTCTTGTTAAAGAGCTAAGATCGTGATTGTCTCTGTTGCTGAATGAGCTAGGACGCTATTCAACTCTAATCTAAGAGAGACTCACTAACTTCATGTAGAAACACCGTTACTTTGTCTCCGAACTCATTTTCCTAACCAGACAACCTCAATGATAAGACGCACACTGTTTTCAACGCATTTCTTGGTAAAAGAGCTAAGATCGTGATTGTCTCTGTTGCTGAATGAGCTAGGACGCTATTCAACTCTAATCTAGGAGAGACTCACTAACTTCATGTAGGAACACCGTTACTTTGTCTCCTAACTCATTTTCCTAACAAGACAACCTCAATGATAAGACGCACACTGTTTTCAATGCATTTCTTGCTAAAAGAGCTAAGATTGTGATTGTCTCTGTTGCTGAATGAGCTAGGACGCTATTCAACTCTAATCTAGGAGAGACTCACTAACTTCATGTAGGAACACCGTTACTTTGTCTCCTAACTCATTTTCCTAACAAGACAACCTCAATGATAAGACGCACACTGTTTTCAATGCATTTCTTGCTAAAAGAGCTAAGATCGTGATTGTCTCTGTTGCTGAATGAGCTAGGACGCTATTCAACTCTAATCTAAGAGAGACTCACTAACTTCATGTAGGAACACCGTTACTTTGTCTCCTAACTCATTTTCCTAACCAGACAACCTCAATGATAAGACGCACACTGTTTTCAACGCATTTCTTGGTAAAAGAGCTAAGATCGTGATTGTCTCTGTTGCTGAATGAGCTAGGACGCTATTCAACTCTAATCTAAGAGAGACTCACTAACTTCATGAAGGAACACCGTTACTTTGTCTCCTAACTCATTTTCCTAACCAGACAACCTCAATGATAAGACGCACACTGTTTTCAATGCATTTCTTACTAAAAGAGCTAAGATCGTGATTGTCTCTGTTGCTGAATGAGCTAGGACGCTATTCAACTCTAATCTAAGAGAGACTCACTAACTTCATGTAGGAACACCGTTACTTTGTCTCCTAACTCATTTTCCTAACAAGACAACCTCAATGATAAGACGCACACTGTTTTCAATGCATTTCTTGCTAAAAGAGCTAAGATCGTGATTGTCTCTGTTGCTGAATGAGCTAGGACGCTATTCAACTCTAATCTAGGAGAGACTCACTAACTTCATGTAGGAACACCGTTACTTTGTCTCCTAACTCATTTTCCTAACAAGACAACCTCAATGATAAGACGCACACTGTTTTCAATGCATTTCTTACTAAAAGAGCTAAGATCGTGATTGTCTCTGTTGCTAAATGAGCTAGGACGCTATTCATCTCTAATCTAAGAGAGACTCACTAACTTCATGTAGGAACACCGTTACTTTGTCTCCTAACTCATTTTCCTAACCAGACAACCTCAATGATAAGACGCACACTGTTTTCAACGCATTTCTTGGTAAAAGAGCTAAGATCGTGATTGTCTCTGTTGCTGAATGAGCTAGGACGCTATTCAACTCTAATCTAAGAGAGACTCACTAACTTCATGAAGGAACACCGTTACTTTGTCTCCTAACTCATTTTCCTAACCAGACAACCTCAATGATAAGACGCACACTGTTTTCAATGCATTTCTTACTAAAAGAGCTAAGATCGTGATTGTCTCTGTTGCTGAATGAGCTAGGACGCTATTCAACTCTAATCTAAGAGAGACTCACTAACTGCATGTAGGAACACCGTTACTTTGTCTCCTAACTCATTTTCCTAACAAGACAACCTCAATGATAAGACGCACACTGTTTTCAATGCATTTCTTGCTAAAAGAGCTAAGATCGTGATTGTCTCTGTTGCTGAATGAGCTAGGACGCTATCCAACTCTAATCTAAGAAAGACTCGCTAACTTCATGTAGGAACACCGTTACTTTGTCTCCTAACTCATTTTCCTAACCAGACAACCTCAATGATAAGACGCACACTGTTTTCAATGCATTTCTTGCTAAAAGAGCTAAGATCGTGATTGTCTCTGTTGCTGAATGAGCTAGGACGCTATTCAACTCTAATCTAGGAGAGACTCACTTACTTCATGTAGGAACACCGTTACTTTGTCTCCTAACTCATTTTCCTAACAAGACAACCTCAATGATAAGACGCACACTGTTTTCAATGCATTTCTTGCTAAAAGAGCTAAGATCGTGATTGTCTCTGTTGCTGAATGAGCTAGGACGCTATTCAACTCTAATCTAAGAGAGACTCACTAACTTCATGTAGGAACACCGTTACTTTGTCTCCTAACTCATTTTCCTAACAAGACAACCTCAATGATAAGACGCACACTGTTTTCAATGCATTTCTTGCTAAAAGAGCTAAGATTGTGATTGTCTCTGTTGCTGAATGAGCTAGGACGCTATTCAACTCTAATCTAGGAGAGACTCACTAACTTCATGTAGGAACACCGTTACTTTGTCTCCTAACTCATTTTCCTAACAAGACAACCTCAATGATAAGACGCACACTGTTTTCAACGCATTTCTTGGTAAACGAGCTAAGATCGTGATTGTCTCTGTTGCTGAATGAGCTAGGACGCTATTCAACTCTAATCTAGGAGAGACTCACTAACTTCATGTAGGAACACCGTTACTTTGTCTCCTAACTCATTTTCCTAACAAGACAACCTCAATGATAAGACGCACACTGTTTTCAATGCATTTCTTGCTAAAAGAGCTAAGATCGTGATTGTCTCTGTTGCTGAATGAGCTAGGACGCTATTCAACTCTAATCTAAGAGAGACTCACTAACTGCATGTAGGAACACCGTTACTTTGTCTCCTAACTCATTTTCCTAACAAGACAACCTCAATGATAAGACGCACACTGTTTTCAATGCATTTCTTGCTAAAAGAGCTAAGATTGTGATTGTCTCTGTTGCTGAATGAGCTAGGACGCTATTCAACTCTAATCTAGGAGAGACTCACTAACTTCATGTAGGAACACCGTTACTTTGTCTCCTAACTCATTTTCCTAACAAAACAACCTCAATGATAAGACGCACACTGTTTTCAATGCATTTCTTGCTAAAAGAGCTACGATCGTGATTGTCTCTGTTGCTGAATGAGCTAGGACGCTATTCAACTCTAATCTAGGAGAGACTCACTAACTTCATGTAGGAACACCGTTACTTTGTCTCCTAACTCATTTTCCTAACAAGACAACCTCAATGATAAGACGCACACTGTTTTCAATGCATTTCTTGGTAATAGAGCTAAGATTGTGATTGTCTTTGTTGCTGAATGAGCTAGGACGCTATTCAACTCTAATCTAAGAGAGACTCACTAACTTCATGAAGGAACACCGTTACTTTGTCTCCTAACTCATTTTCCTAACCAGACAACCTCAATGATAAGACGCACACTGTTTTCAATGCATTTCTTACTAAAAGAGCTAAGATCGTGATTGTCTCTGTTGCTGAATGAGCTAGGACGCTATTCAACTCTAATCTAAGAGAGACTCACTAACTTCATGTAGGAACACCGTTACTTTGTCTCCTAACTCATTTTCCTAACAAGACAACCTCAATGATAAGACGCACACTGTTTTCAATGCAATTCTTGCTAAAAGAGCTAAGATCGTGATTGTCTCTGTTGCTGAATGAGCTAGGACGCTATTCAACTCTAATCTAAGAGAGACTCACTAACTTCATGTAGGAACACCGTTACTTTGTCTCCTAACTCATTTTCCTAACCAGACAACCTCAATGATAAGACGCACACTGTTTTCAACGCATTTCTTGGTAAAAGAGCTAAGATCGTGAATGTCTCTGTTGCTGAATGAGCTAGGACGCTATTTAACTCTAATCTAAGAGAGACTCACTAACTTCATGTAGGAACACCGTTACTTTGTCTCCTAACTAATTTTCCTAACAAGACAACCTCAATGATAAGACGCACACTGTTTTCAATGCATTTCTTACTAAAAGAGCTAAGATCGTGATTGTCTCTGTTGCTGAATGAGCTAGGACGCTATTCAACTCTAATCTAAGAGAGACTCACTAACTTCATGTAGGAACACCGTTACTTTGTCTCCTAACTCATTTTCCTAACAAGACAACCTCAATGATAAGACGCACACTGTTTTCAATGCATTTCTTGCTAAAAGAGCTAAGATCGTGATTGTCTCTGTTGCTGAATGAGCTAGGACGCTATTCAACTCTAATCTAAGAGAGACTCACTAACTTCATGTAGGAACACCGTTACTTTGTCTCCTAACTCATTTTCCTAACAAGACAACCTCAATGATAAGACGCACACTGTTCACACTGTATCATGCATTTCTTGCTAAAAGAGCTAAGATCGTGATTGTCTCTGTTGCTGAATGAGCTAGGACGCTATTCAACTCTAATCTAAGAGAGACTCACTAACTTCATGTAGGAACACCGTTACTATGTCTCCTAACTCATTTTCCTAACAAGACAACCTCAATGATAAGACGCACACTGTTTTCAATGCATTTCTTGCTAAAAGAGCTAAGATCGTGATTGTCTCTGTTGCTGAATGAGCTAGGACGCTATTCAACTCTAATCTAGGAGAGACTCACTAACTTCATGTAGGAACACCGTTACTTTGTCTCCTAACTCATTTTCCTAACAAGACAACCTCAATGATAAGACGCACACTGTTTTCAATGCATTTCTTGCTAAAAGAGCTAAGATTGTGATTGTCTCTGTTGCTGAATGAGCTAGGACGCTATTCAACTCTAATCTAGGAGAGACTCACTAACTTCATGTAGGAACACCGTTACTTTGTCTCCTAACTCATTTTCCTAACAAAACAACCTCAATGATAAGACGCACACTGTTTTCAATGCATTTCTTGCTAAAAGAGCTAAGATCGTGATTGTCTCTGTTGCTGAATGAGCTAGGACGCTATTCAACTCTAATCTAAGAGAGACTCACTAACTTCATGTAGGAACACCGTTACTTTGTCTCCTAACTCATTTTCCTAACCAGACAACCTCAATGATAAGACGCACACTGTTTTCAACGCATTTCTTGGTAAAAGAGCTAAGATCGTGATTGTCTCTGTTGCTGAATGAGCTAGGACGCTATTCAACTCTAATCTAAGAGAGACTCACTAACTTCATGTAGGAACACCGTTACTTTGTCTCCTAACTCATTTTCCTAACAAAACAACCTCAATGATAAGACGCACACTGTTTTCAATGCATTTCTTGCTAAAAGAGCTAAGATCGTGATTGTCTCTGTTGCTGAATGAGCTAGGACGCTATTCAACTCTAATCTAAGAGAGACTCACTAACTTCATGTAGGAACACCGTTACTTTGTCTCCTAACTCATTTTCCTAACCAGACAACCTCAATGATAAGACGCACACTGTTTTCAATGCATTTCTTACTAAAAGAGCTAAGATCGTGATTGTCTCTGTTGCTGAATGAGCTAGGACGCTATTCAACTCTAATCTAAGAGAGACTCACTAACTTCATGTAGGAACACCGTTACTTTGTCTCCTAACTCATTTTCCTAACAAGACAACCTCAATGATAAGACGCACACTGTTTTCAATGCATTTCTTGCTAAAAGAGCTAAGATCGTGATTGTCTCTGTTGCTGAATGAGCTAGGACGCTATTCAACTCTAATCTAGGAGAGACTCACTAACTTCATGTAGGAACACCGTTACTTTGTCTCCTAACTCATTTTCCTAACAAGACAACCTCAATGATAAGACGCACACTGTTTTCAATGCATTTCTTACTAAAAGAGCTAAGATCGTGATTGTCTCTGTTGCTAAATGAGCTAGGACGCTATTCATCTCTAATCTAAGAGAGACTCACTAACTTCATGTAGGAACACCGTTACTTTGTCTCCTAACTCATTTTCCTAACCAGACAACCTCAATGATAAGACGCACACTGTTTTCAACGCATTTCTTGGTAAAAGAGCTAAGATCGTGATTGTCTCTGTTGCTGAATGAGCTAGGACGCTATTCAACTCTAATCTAAGAGAGACTCACTAACTTCATGAAGGAACACCGTTACTTTGTCTCCTAACTCATTTTCCTAACCAGACAACCTCAATGATAAGACGCACACTGTTTTCAATGCATTTCTTACTAAAAGAGCTAAGATCGTGATTGTCTCTGTTGCTGAATGAGCTAGGACGCTATTCAACTCTAATCTAAGAGAGACTCACTAACTGCATGTAGGAACACCGTTACTTTGTCTCCTAACTCATTTTCCTAACAAGACAACCTCAATGATAAGACGCACACTGTTTTCAATGCATTTCTTGCTAAAAGAGCTAAGATCGTGATTGTCTCTGTTGCTGAATGAGCTAGGACGCTATCCAACTCTAATCTAAGAAAGACTCGCTAACTTCATGTAGGAACACCGTTACTTTGTCTCCTAACTCATTTTCCTAACCAGACAACCTCAATGATAAGACGCACACTGTTTTCAATGCATTTCTTGGTAAAAGAGCTAAGATCGTGATTGTCTCTGTTGCTGAATGAGCTAGGACGCTATTCAACTCTAATCTAAGAGAGACTCACTAACTTCATGTAGGAACACCGTTACTTTGTCTCCTAACTCATTTTCCTAACAAGACAACCTCAATGATAAGACGCACACTGTTCACACTGTATCATGCATTTCTTGCTAAAAGAGCTAAGATCGTGATTGTCTCTGTTGCTGAATGAGCTAGGACGCTATTCAACTCTAATCTAAGAGAGACTCACTAACTTCATGTAGGAACACCGTTACTATGTCTCCTAACTCATTTTCCTAACAAGACAACCTCAATGATAAGACGCACACTGTTTTCAATGCATTTCTTGCTAAAAGAGCTAAGATCGTGATTGTCTCTGTTGCTGAATGAGCTAGGACGCTATTCAACTCTAATCTAGGAGAGACTCACTAACTTCATGTAGGAACACCGTTACTTTGTCTCCTAACTCATTTTCCTAACAAGACAACCTCAATGATAAGACGCACACTGTTTTCAATGCATTTCTTGCTAAAAGAGCTAAGATTGTGATTGTCTCTGTTGCTGAATGAGCTAGGACGCTATTCAACTCTAATCTAGGAGAGACTCACTAACTTCATGTAGGAACACCGTTACTTTGTCTCCTAACTCATTTTCCTAACAAAACAACCTCAATGATAAGACGCACACTGTTTTCAATGCATTTCTTGCTAAAAGAGCTAAGATCGTGATTGTCTCTGTTGCTGAATGAGCTAGGACGCTATTCAACTCTAATCTAAGAGAGACTCACTAACTTCATGTAGGAACACCGTTACTTTGTCTCCTAACTCATTTTCCTAACCAGACAACCTCAATGATAAGACGCACACTGTTTTCAACGCATTTCTTGGTAAAAGAGCTAAGATCGTGATTGTCTCTGTTGCTGAATGAGCTAGGACGCTATTCAACTCTAATCTAAGAGAGACTCACTAACTTCATGTAGGAACACCGTTACTTTGTCTCCTAACTCATTTTCCTAACAAAACAACCTCAATGATAAGACGCACACTGTTTTCAATGCATTTCTTGCTAAAAGAGCTAAGATCGTGATTGTCTCTGTTGCTGAATGAGCTAGGACGCTATTCAACTCTAATCTAAGAGAGACTCACTAACTTCATGTAGGAACACCGTTACTTTGTCTCCTAACTCATTTTCCTAACCAGACAACCTCAATGATAAGACGCACACTGTTTTCAATGCATTTCTTACTAAAAGAGCTAAGATCGTGATTGTCTCTGTTGCTGAATGAGCTAGGACGCTATTCAACTCTAATCTAAGAGAGACTCACTAACTTCATGTAGGAACACCGTTACTTTGTCTCCTAACTCATTTTCCTAACAAGACAACCTCAATGATAAGACGCACACTGTTTTCAATGCATTTCTTGCTAAAAGAGCTAAGATCGTGATTGTCTCTGTTGCTGAATGAGCTAGGACGCTATTCAACTCTAATCTAGGAGAGACTCACTAACTTCATGTAGGAACACCGTTACTTTGTCTCCTAACTCATTTTCCTAACAAGACAACCTCAATGATAAGACGCACACTGTTTTCAATGCATTTCTTACTAAAAGAGCTAAGATCGTGATTGTCTCTGTTGCTAAATGAGCTAGGACGCTATTCATCTCTAATCTAAGAGAGACTCACTAACTTCATGTAGGAACACCGTTACTTTGTCTCCTAACTCATTTTCCTAACCAGACAACCTCAATGATAAGACGCACACTGTTTTCAACGCATTTCTTGGTAAAAGAGCTAAGATCGTGATTGTCTCTGTTGCTGAATGAGCTAGGACGCTATTCAACTCTAATCTAAGAGAGACTCACTAACTTCATGAAGGAACACCGTTACTTTGTCTCCTAACTCATTTTCCTAACCAGACAACCTCAATGATAAGACGCACACTGTTTTCAATGCATTTCTTACTAAAAGAGCTAAGATCGTGATTGTCTCTGTTGCTGAATGAGCTAGGACGCTATTCAACTCTAATCTAAGAGAGACTCACTAACTGCATGTAGGAACACCGTTACTTTGTCTCCTAACTCATTTTCCTAACAAGACAACCTCAATGATAAGACGCACACTGTTTTCAATGCATTTCTTGCTAAAAGAGCTAAGATCGTGATTGTCTCTGTTGCTGAATGAGCTAGGACGCTATCCAACTCTAATCTAAGAAAGACTCGCTAACTTCATGTAGGAACACCGTTACTTTGTCTCCTAACTCATTTTCCTAACCAGACAACCTCAATGATAAGACGCACACTGTTTTCAATGCATTTCTTGGTAAAAGAGCTAAGATCGTGATTGTCTCTGTTGCTGAATGAGCTAGGACGCTATTCAACTCTAATCTAGGAGAGACTCACTTACTTCATGTAGGAACACCGTTACTTTGTCTCCTAACTCATTTTCCTAACAAGACAACCTCAATGATAAGACGCACACTGTTTTCAATGCATTTCTTGCTAAAAGAGCTAAGATCGTGATTGTCTCTGTTGCTGAATGAGCTAGGACGCTATTCAACTCTAATCTAAGAGAGACTCACTAACTTCATGTAGGAACACCGTTACTTTGTCTCCTAACTCATTTTCCTAACAAGACAACCTCAATGATAAGACGCACACTGTTTTCAATGCATTTCTTGCTAAAAGAGCTAAGATTGTGATTGTCTCTGTTGCTGAATGAGCTAGGACGCTATTCAACTCTAATCTAGGAGAGACTCACTAACTTCATGTAGGAACACCGTTACTTTGTCTCCTAACTCATTTTCCTAACAAGACAACCTCAATGATAAGACGCACACTGTTTTCAACGCATTTCTTGGTAAACGAGCTAAGATCGTGATTGTCTCTGTTGCTGAATGAGCTAGGACGCTATTCAACTCTAATCTAGGAGAGACTCACTAACTTCATGTAGGAACACCGTTACTTTGTCTCCTAACTCATTTTCCTAACAAGACAACCTCAATGATAAGACGCACACTGTTTTCAATGCATTTCTTGCTAAAAGAGCTAAGATCGTGATTGTCTCTGTTGCTGAATGAGCTAGGACGCTATTCAACTCTAATCTAAGAGAGACTCACTAACTGCATGTAGGAACACCGTTACTTTGTCTCCTAACTCATTTTCCTAACAAGACAACCTCAATGATAAGACGCACACTGTTTTCAATGCATTTCTTGCTAAAAGAGCTAAGATTGTGATTGTCTCTGTTGCTGAATGAGCTAGGACGCTATTCAACTCTAATCTAGGAGAGACTCACTAACTTCATGTAGGAACACCGTTACTTTGTCTCCTAACTCATTTTCCTAACAAAACAACCTCAATGATAAGACGCACACTGTTTTCAATGCATTTCTTGCTAAAAGAGCTACGATCGTGATTGTCTCTGTTGCTGAATGAGCTAGGACGCTATTCAACTCTAATCTAGGAGAGACTCACTAACTTCATGTAGGAACACCGTTACTTTGTCTCCTAACTCATTTTCCTAACAAGACAACCTCAATGATAAGACGCACACTGTTTTCAATGCATTTCTTGGTAATAGAGCTAAGATTGTGATTGTCTTTGTTGCTGAATGAGCTAGGACGCTATTCAACTCTAATCTAAGAGAGACTCACTAACTTCATGAAGGAACACCGTTACTTTGTCTCCTAACTCATTTTCCTAACCAGACAACCTCAATGATAAGACGCACACTGTTTTCAATGCATTTCTTACTAAAAGAGCTAAGATCGTGATTGTCTCTGTTGCTGAATGAGCTAGGACGCTATTCAACTCTAATCTAAGAGAGACTCACTAACTTCATGTAGGAACACCGTTACTTTGTCTCCTAACTCATTTTCCTAACAAGACAACCTCAATGATAAGACGCACACTGTTTTCAATGCAATTCTTGCTAAAAGAGCTAAGATCGTGATTGTCTCTGTTGCTGAATGAGCTAGGACGCTATTCAACTCTAATCTAAGAGAGACTCACTAACTTCATGTAGGAACACCGTTACTTTGTCTCCTAACTCATTTTCCTAACCAGACAACCTCAATGATAAGACGCACACTGTTTTCAACGCATTTCTTGGTAAAAGAGCTAAGATCGTGAATGTCTCTGTTGCTGAATGAGCTAGGACGCTATTTAACTCTAATCTAAGAGAGACTCACTAACTTCATGTAGGAACACCGTTACTTTGTCTCCTAACTAATTTTCCTAACAAGACAACCTCAATGATAAGACGCACACTGTTTTCAATGCATTTCTTACTAAAAGAGCTAAGATCGTGATTGTCTCTGTTGCTGAATGAGCTAGGACGCTATTCAACTCTAATCTAAGAGAGACTCACTAACTTCATGTAGGAACACCGTTACTTTGTCTCCTAACTCATTTTCCTAACAAGACAACCTCAATGATAAGACGCACACTGTTTTCAATGCATTTCTTGCTAAAAGAGCTAAGATCGTGATTGTCTCTGTTGCTGAATGAGCTAGGACGCTATTCAACTCTAATCTAAGAGAGACTCACTAACTTCATGTAGGAACACCGTTACTTTGTCTCCTAACTCATTTTCCTAACAAGACAACCTCAATGATAAGACGCACACTGTTCACACTGTATCATGCATTTCTTGCTAAAAGAGCTAAGATCGTGATTGTCTCTGTTGCTGAATGAGCTAGGACGCTATTCAACTCTAATCTAAGAGAGACTCACTAACTTCATGTAGGAACACCGTTACTATGTCTCCTAACTCATTTTCCTAACAAGACAACCTCAATGATAAGACGCACACTGTTTTCAATGCATTTCTTGCTAAAAGAGCTAAGATCGTGATTGTCTCTGTTGCTGAATGAGCTAGGACGCTATTCAACTCTAATCTAGGAGAGACTCACTAACTTCATGTAGGAACACCGTTACTTTGTCTCCTAACTCATTTTCCTAACAAGACAACCTCAATGATAAGACGCACACTGTTTTCAATGCATTTCTTGCTAAAAGAGCTAAGATTGTGATTGTCTCTGTTGCTGAATGAGCTAGGACGCTATTCAACTCTAATCTAGGAGAGACTCACTAACTTCATGTAGGAACACCGTTACTTTGTCTCCTAACTCATTTTCCTAACAAAACAACCTCAATGATAAGACGCACACTGTTTTCAATGCATTTCTTGCTAAAAGAGCTAAGATCGTGATTGTCTCTGTTGCTGAATGAGCTAGGACGCTATTCAACTCTAATCTAAGAGAGACTCACTAACTTCATGTAGGAACACCGTTACTTTGTCTCCTAACTCATTTTCCTAACCAGACAACCTCAATGATAAGACGCACACTGTTTTCAACGCATTTCTTGGTAAAAGAGCTAAGATCGTGATTGTCTCTGTTGCTGAATGAGCTAGGACGCTATTCAACTCTAATCTAAGAGAGACTCACTAACTTCATGTAGGAACACCGTTACTTTGTCTCCTAACTCATTTTCCTAACAAGACAACCTCAATGATAAGACGCACACTGTTTTCAATGCATTTCTTGCTAAAAGAGCTAAGATCGTGATTGTCTCTGTTGCTGAATGAGCTAGAACGCTATTCAACTCTAATCTAGGAGAGACTCACTAACTTCATGTAGGAACACCGTTACTTTGTCTCCTAACTCATTTTCCTAACCAGACAACCTCAATGATAAGACGCACACTGTTTTCAATGCATTTCTTACTAAAAGAGCTAAGATCGTGATTGTCTCTGTTGCTGAATGAGCTAGGACGCTATTCAACTCTAATCTAAGAGAGACTCACTAACTGCATGTAGGAACACCGTTACTTTGTCTCCTAACTCATTTTCCTAACAAGACAACCTCAATGATAAGACGCACACTGTTTTCAATGCATTTCTTGCTAAAAGAGCTAAGATCGTGATTGTCTCTGTTGCTGAATGAGCTAGGACGCTATCCAACTCTAATCTAAGAAAGACTCGCTAACTTCATGTAGGAACACCGTTACTTTGTCTCCTAACTCATTTTCCTAACCAGACAACCTCAATGATAAGACGCACACTGTTTTCAACGCATTTCTTGGTAAAAGAGCTAAGATCGTGATTGTCTCTGTTGCTGAATGAGCTAGGACGCTATTTTACTCTAATCTAAGAGAGACTCACTAACTTCATGAAGGAACACCGTTACTTTGTCTCCTAACTCATTTTCCTAACAAGACAACCTCAATGATAAGACGCACACTGTTTTCAATGCATTTCTTACTAAAAGAGCTAAGATCGTGATTGTCTCTGTTGCTGAATGAGCTAGGACGCTATTCAACTCTAATCTAGGAGAGACTCACTAACTTCATGTAGGAACACCGTTACTTTGTCTCCTAACTCATTTTCCTAACAAGACAACCTCAATGATAAGACGCACACTGTTTTCAATGCATTTCTTGCTAAAAGAGCTAAGATCGTGATTGTCTCTGTTGCTGAATGAGCTAGGACGCTATTCAACTCTAATCTAAGAGAGACTCACTAACTTCATGTAGGAACACCGTTACATTGTCTCCTAAATCATTTTCCTAACAAGACAACCTCAATGATAAGACGCACACTGTTTTCAACGCATTTCTTGGTAAAAGAGCTAAGATTGTGATTGTCTCTGTTGCTGAATGAGCTAGGACGCTATTCAACTCTAATCTAAGAGAGACTCACTAACTTCATGAAGGAACACCGTTACTTTGTCTCCTAACTCATTTTCCTAACCAGACAACCTCAATGATAAGACGCACACTGTTTTCAACGCATTTCTTGGTAAAAGAGCTAAGATTGTGATTGTCTCTGTTGCTGAATGAGCTAGGACGCTATTCAACTCTAATCTAAGAGAGACTCACTAACTTCATGAAGGAACACCGTTACTTTGTCTCCTAACTCATTTTCCTAACCAGACAACCTCAATGATAAGACGCACACTGTTTTCAATGCATTTCTTGGTAAAAGAGCTAAGATCGTGATTGTCTCTGTTGCTGAATGAGCTAGGACGCTATTTAACTCTAATCTAAGAGAGACTCACTAACTTCATGAAGGAACACCGTTACTTTGTCTCCTAACTCATTTTCCTAACAAGACAACCTCAATGATAAGACGCACACTGTTTTCAATGCATTTCTTGCTAAAAGAGCTAAGATCGTGATTGTCTCTGTTGCTGAATGAGCTAGGACGCTATTCAACTCTAATCTAGGAGAGACTCACTAACTTCATGTAGGAACACCGTTACTTTGTCTCCTAACTCATTTTCCTAACAAGACAACCTCAATGATAAGACGCACACTGTTTTCAATGCATTTCTTGCTAAAAGAGCTAAGATCGTGATTGTCTCTGTTGCTGAATGAGCTAGGACGCTATTCAACTCTAATCTAAGAGAGACTCACTAACTTCATGTAGGAACACCGTTACTTTGTCTCCTAACTCATTTTCCTAACAAGACAACCTCAATGATAAGACGCACACTGTTTTCAATGCATTTCTTGCTAAAAGAGCTAAAATTGTGATTGTCTCTGTTGCTGAATGAGCTAGGACGCTATTCAACTCTAATCTAGGAGAGAATCACTAACTTCATGTAGGAACACCATTACTTTGTCTCCTTATTCATTTTCCTAACAAGACAACCTCAATGATAAGACGCACACTGTTTTCAATGCATTTCTTGCTAAAAGAGCTAAGATCGTGATTGTCTCTGTTGCTGAATGAGCTAGGACGCTATTCAACTCTAATCTAGGAGAGACTCACTAACTTCATGTAGGAACACCGTTACTTTGTCTCCTAACTCATTTTCCTAACAAGACAACCTCAATGATAAGACGCACACTGTTTTCAATGCATTTCTTGCTAAAAGAGCTAAGATCGTGATTGTCTCTGTTGCTGAATGAGCTAGGACGCTATTCAACTCTAATCTAAGAGAGACTCACTAACTTCATGTAGGAACACCGTTACTTTGTCTCCTAACTCATTTTCCTAACAAGACAACCTCAATGATAAGACGCACACTGTTTTCAATGCATTTCTTGCTAAAAGAGCTAAAATTGTGATTGTCTCTGTTGCTGAATGAGCTAGGACGCTATTCAACTCTAATCTAGGAGAGACTCACTAACTTCATGTAGGAACACCGTTACTTTGTCTCCTTATTCATTTTCCTAACAAGACAACCTCAATGATAAGAAGCACACTTGTTTCAACGCATTTCTTGGTAAAAGAGCTAAGATCGTGATTGTCTCTGTTGCTGAATGAGCTAGGACGCTATTCAACTCTAATCTAGGAGAGACTCACTAACTTCATGTAGGAACACCGTTACTTTGTCTCCTAACTCATTTTCCTAACAAGACAACCTCAATGATAAGACGCACACTGTTTTCAATGCATTTCTTGCTAAAAGAGCTAAGATCGTGATTGTCTCTGTTGCTGAATGAGCTAGGACGCTATTCAACTCTAATCTAAGAGAGACTCACTAACTGCATGTAGGAACACCGTTACTTTGTCTCCTAACTCATTTTCCTAACAAGACAAACTCAATGATAAGACGCACACTGTTTTCAATGCATTTCTTGCTAAAAGAGCTAAGATCGTGATTGTCTCTGTTGCTGAATGAGCTAGGACGCTATTCAACTCTAATCTAGGAGAGACTCACTAACTTCATGTAGGAACACCGTTACTTTGTCTCCTAACTCATTTTCCTAACAAGACAACCTCAATGATAAGACGCACACTGTTTTCAATGCATTTCTTGCTAAAAGAGCTAAGATCGTGATTGTCTCTGTTGCTGAATGAGCTAGGACGCTATTCAACTCTAATCTAAGAGAGACTCACTAACTGCATGTAGGAACACCGTTACTTTGTCTCCTAACTCATTTTCCTAACAAGACAACCTCAATGATAAGACGCACACTGTTTTCAATGCATTTCTTGCTAAAAGAGCTAAGATTGTGATTGTCTCTGTTGCTGAATGAGCTAGGACGCTATTCAACTCTAATCTAGGAGAGACTCACTAACTTCATGTAGGAACACCGTTACTTTGTCTCCTAACTCATTTTCCTAACAAAACAACCTCAATGATAAGACGCACACTGTTTTCAATGCATTTCTTGCTAAAAGAGCTACGATCGTGATTGTCTCTGTTGCTGAATGAGCTAGGACGCTATTCAACTCTAATCTAGGAGAGACTCACTAACTTCATGTAGGAACACCGTTACTTTGTCTCCTAACTCATTTTCCTAACAAGACAACCTCAATGATAAGACGCACACTGTTTTCAATGCATTTCTTGGTAATAGAGCTAAGATTGTGATTGTCTTTGTTGCTGAATGAGCTAGGACGCTATTCAACTCTAATCTAAGAGAGACTCACTAACTTCATGAAGGAACACCGTTACTTTGTCTCCTAACTCATTTTCCTAACCAGACAACCTCAATGATAAGACGCACACTGTTTTCAATGCATTTCTTGGTAAAAGAGCTAAGATCGTGATTGTCTCTGTTGCTGAATGAGCTAGGACGCTATTCAACTCTAATCTAAGAGAGACTCACTAACTTCATGTAGGAACACCGTTACTTTGTCTCCTAACTCATTTTCCTAACAAGACAACCTCAATGATAAGACGCACACTGTTCACACTGTATCATGCATTTCTTGCTAAAAGAGCTAAGATCGTGATTGTCTCTGTTGCTGAATGAGCTAGGACGCTATTCAACTCTAATCTAAGAGAGACTCACTAACTTCATGTAGGAACACCGTTACTATGTCTCCTAACTCATTTTCCTAACAAGACAACCTCAATGATAAGACGCACACTGTTTTCAATGCATTTCTTGCTAAAAGAGCTAAGATCGTGATTGTCTCTGTTGCTGAATGAGCTAGGACGCTATTCAACTCTAATCTAGGAGAGACTCACTAACTTCATGTAGGAACACCGTTACTTTGTCTCCTAACTCATTTTCCTAACAAGACAACCTCAATGATAAGACGCACACTGTTTTCAATGCATTTCTTGCTAAAAGAGCTAAGATTGTGATTGTCTCTGTTGCTGAATGAGCTAGGACGCTATTCAACTCTAATCTAGGAGAGACTCACTAACTTCATGTAGGAACACCGTTACTTTGTCTCCTAACTCATTTTCCTAACAAAACAACCTCAATGATAAGACGCACACTGTTTTCAATGCATTTCTTGCTAAAAGAGCTAAGATCGTGATTGTCTCTGTTGCTGAATGAGCTAGGACGCTATTCAACTCTAATCTAAGAGAGACTCACTAACTTCATGTAGGAACACCGTTACTTTGTCTCCTAACTCATTTTCCTAACCAGACAACCTCAATGATAAGACGCACACTGTTTTCAACGCATTTCTTGGTAAAAGAGCTAAGATCGTGATTGTCTCTGTTGCTGAATGAGCTAGGACGCTATTCAACTCTAATCTAAGAGAGACTCACTAACTTCATGTAGGAACACCGTTACTTTGTCTCCTAACTCATTTTCCTAACAAAACAACCTCAATGATAAGACGCACACTGTTTTCAATGCATTTCTTGCTAAAAGAGCTAAGATCGTGATTGTCTCTGTTGCTGAATGAGCTAGGACGCTATTCAACTCTAATCTAAGAGAGACTCACTAACTTCATGTAGGAACACCGTTACTTTGTCTCCTAACTCATTTTCCTAACCAGACAACCTCAATGATAAGACGCACACTGTTTTCAATGCATTTCTTACTAAAAGAGCTAAGATCGTGATTGTCTCTGTTGCTGAATGAGCTAGGACGCTATTCAACTCTAATCTAAGAGAGACTCACTAACTTCATGTAGGAACACCGTTACTTTGTCTCCTAACTCATTTTCCTAACAAGACAACCTCAATGATAAGACGCACACTGTTTTCAATGCATTTCTTACTAAAAGAGCTAAGATCGTGATTGTCTCTGTTGCTAAATGAGCTAGGACGCTATTCATCTCTAATCTAAGAGAGACTCACTAACTTCATGTAGGAACACCGTTACTTTGTCTCCTAACTCATTTTCCTAACCAGACAACCTCAATGATAAGACGCACACTGTTTTCAACGCATTTCTTGGTAAAAGAGCTAAGATCGTGATTGTCTCTGTTGCTGAATGAGCTAGGACGCTATTCAACTCTAATCTAAGAGAGACTCACTAACTTCATGAAGGAACACCGTTACTTTGTCTCCTAACTCATTTTCCTAACCAGACAACCTCAATGATAAGACGCACACTGTTTTCAATGCATTTCTTACTAAAAGAGCTAAGATCGTGATTGTCTCTGTTGCTGAATGAGCTAGGACGCTATTCAACTCTAATCTAAGAGAGACTCACTAACTGCATGTAGGAACACCGTTACTTTGTCTCCTAACTCATTTTCCTAACAAGACAACCTCAATGATAAGACGCACACTGTTTTCAATGCATTTCTTGCTAAAAGAGCTAAGATCGTGATTGTCTCTGTTGCTGAATGAGCTAGGACGCTATCCAACTCTAATCTAAGAAAGACTCGCTAACTTCATGTAGGAACACCGTTACTTTGTCTCCTAACTCATTTTCCTAACCAGACAACCTCAATGATAAGACGCACACTGTTTTCAATGCATTTCTTGGTAAAAGAGCTAAGATCGTGATTGTCTCTGTTGCTGAATGAGCTAGGACGCTATTCAACTCTAATCTAGGAGAGACTCACTTACTTCATGTAGGAACACCGTTACTTTGTCTCCTAACTCATTTTCCTAACAAGACAACCTCAATGATAAGACGCACACTGTTTTCAATGCATTTCTTGCTAAAAGAGCTAAGATCGTGATTGTCTCTGTTGCTGAATGAGCTAGGACGCTATTCAACTCTAATCTAAGAGAGACTCACTAACTTCATGTAGGAACACCGTTACTTTGTCTCCTAACTCATTTTCCTAACAAGACAACCTCAATGATAAGACGCACACTGTTTTCAATGCATTTCTTGCTAAAAGAGCTAAGATTGTGATTGTCTCTGTTGCTGAATGAGCTAGGACGCTATTCAACTCTAATCTAGGAGAGACTCACTAACTTCATGTAGGAACACCGTTACTTTGTCTCCTAACTCATTTTCCTAACAAGACAACCTCAATGATAAGACGCACACTGTTTTCAACGCATTTCTTGGTAAACGAGCTAAGATCGTGATTGTCTCTGTTGCTGAATGAGCTAGGACGCTATTCAACTCTAATCTAGGAGAGACTCACTAACTTCATGTAGGAACACCGTTACTTTGTCTCCTAACTCATTTTCCTAACAAGACAACCTCAATGATAAGACGCACACTGTTTTCAATGCATTTCTTGCTAAAAGAGCTAAGATCGTGATTGTCTCTGTTGCTGAATGAGCTAGGACGCTATTCAACTCTAATCTAAGAGAGACTCACTAACTGCATGTAGGAACACCGTTACTTTGTCTCCTAACTCATTTTCCTAACAAGACAACCTCAATGATAAGACGCACACTGTTTTCAATGCATTTCTTGCTAAAAGAGCTAAGATTGTGATTGTCTCTGTTGCTGAATGAGCTAGGACGCTATTCAACTCTAATCTAGGAGAGACTCACTAACTTCATGTAGGAACACCGTTACTTTGTCTCCTAACTCATTTTCCTAACAAAACAACCTCAATGATAAGACGCACACTGTTTTCAATGCATTTCTTGCTAAAAGAGCTACGATCGTGATTGTCTCTGTTGCTGAATGAGCTAGGACGCTATTCAACTCTAATCTAGGAGAGACTCACTAACTTCATGTAGGAACACCGTTACTTTGTCTCCTAACTCATTTTCCTAACAAGACAACCTCAATGATAAGACGCACACTGTTTTCAATGCATTTCTTGGTAATAGAGCTAAGATTGTGATTGTCTTTGTTGCTGAATGAGCTAGGACGCTATTCAACTCTAATCTAAGAGAGACTCACTAACTTCATGAAGGAACACCGTTACTTTGTCTCCTAACTCATTTTCCTAACCAGACAACCTCAATGATAAGACGCACACTGTTTTCAATGCATTTCTTACTAAAAGAGCTAAGATCGTGATTGTCTCTGTTGCTGAATGAGCTAGGACGCTATTCAACTCTAATCTAAGAGAGACTCACTAACTTCATGTAGGAACACCGTTACTTTGTCTCCTAACTCATTTTCCTAACAAGACAACCTCAATGATAAGACGCACACTGTTTTCAATGCAATTCTTGCTAAAAGAGCTAAGATCGTGATTGTCTCTGTTGCTGAATGAGCTAGGACGCTATTCAACTCTAATCTAAGAGAGACTCACTAACTTCATGTAGGAACACCGTTACTTTGTCTCCTAACTCATTTTCCTAACCAGACAACCTCAATGATAAGACGCACACTGTTTTCAACGCATTTCTTGGTAAAAGAGCTAAGATCGTGAATGTCTCTGTTGCTGAATGAGCTAGGACGCTATTTAACTCTAATCTAAGAGAGACTCACTAACTTCATGTAGGAACACCGTTACTTTGTCTCCTAACTAATTTTCCTAACAAGACAACCTCAATGATAAGACGCACACTGTTTTCAATGCATTTCTTACTAAAAGAGCTAAGATCGTGATTGTCTCTGTTGCTGAATGAGCTAGGACGCTATTCAACTCTAATCTAAGAGAGACTCACTAACTTCATGTAGGAACACCGTTACTTTGTCTCCTAACTCATTTTCCTAACAAGACAACCTCAATGATAAGACGCACACTGTTTTCAATGCATTTCTTGCTAAAAGAGCTAAGATCGTGATTGTCTCTGTTGCTGAATGAGCTAGGACGCTATTCAACTCTAATCTAAGAGAGACTCACTAACTTCATGTAGGAACACCGTTACTTTGTCTCCTAACTCATTTTCCTAACAAGACAACCTCAATGATAAGACGCACACTGTTCACACTGTATCATGCATTTCTTGCTAAAAGAGCTAAGATCGTGATTGTCTCTGTTGCTGAATGAGCTAGGACGCTATTCAACTCTAATCTAAGAGAGACTCACTAACTTCATGTAGGAACACCGTTACTATGTCTCCTAACTCATTTTCCTAACAAGACAACCTCAATGATAAGACGCACACTGTTTTCAATGCATTTCTTGCTAAAAGAGCTAAGATCGTGATTGTCTCTGTTGCTGAATGAGCTAGGACGCTATTCAACTCTAATCTAGGAGAGACTCACTAACTTCATGTAGGAACACCGTTACTTTGTCTCCTAACTCATTTTCCTAACAAGACAACCTCAATGATAAGACGCACACTGTTTTCAATGCATTTCTTGCTAAAAGAGCTAAGATTGTGATTGTCTCTGTTGCTGAATGAGCTAGGACGCTATTCAACTCTAATCTAGGAGAGACTCACTAACTTCATGTAGGAACACCGTTACTTTGTCTCCTAACTCATTTTCCTAACAAAACAACCTCAATGATAAGACGCACACTGTTTTCAATGCATTTCTTGCTAAAAGAGCTAAGATCGTGATTGTCTCTGTTGCTGAATGAGCTAGGACGCTATTCAACTCTAATCTAAGAGAGACTCACTAACTTCATGTAGGAACACCGTTACTTTGTCTCCTAACTCATTTTCCTAACCAGACAACCTCAATGATAAGACGCACACTGTTTTCAACGCATTTCTTGGTAAAAGAGCTAAGATCGTGATTGTCTCTGTTGCTGAATGAGCTAGGACGCTATTCAACTCTAATCTAAGAGAGACTCACTAACTTCATGTAGGAACACCGTTACTTTGTCTCCTAACTCATTTTCCTAACAAGACAACCTCAATGATAAGACGCACACTGTTTTCAATGCATTTCTTGCTAAAAGAGCTAAGATCGTGATTGTCTCTGTTGCTGAATGAGCTAGAACGCTATTCAACTCTAATCTAGGAGAGACTCACTAACTTCATGTAGGAACACCGTTACTTTGTCTCCTAACTCATTTTCCTAACCAGACAACCTCAATGATAAGACGCACACTGTTTTCAATGCATTTCTTACTAAAAGAGCTAAGATCGTGATTGTCTCTGTTGCTGAATGAGCTAGGACGCTATTCAACTCTAATCTAAGAGAGACTCACTAACTGCATGTAGGAACACCGTTACTTTGTCTCCTAACTCATTTTCCTAACAAGACAACCTCAATGATAAGACGCACACTGTTTTCAATGCATTTCTTGCTAAAAGAGCTAAGATCGTGATTGTCTCTGTTGCTGAATGAGCTAGGACGCTATCCAACTCTAATCTAAGAAAGACTCGCTAACTTCATGTAGGAACACCGTTACTTTGTCTCCTAACTCATTTTCCTAACCAGACAACCTCAATGATAAGACGCACACTGTTTTCAACGCATTTCTTGGTAAAAGAGCTAAGATCGTGATTGTCTCTGTTGCTGAATGAGCTAGGACGCTATTTTACTCTAATCTAAGAGAGACTCACTAACTTCATGAAGGAACACCGTTACTTTGTCTCCTAACTCATTTTCCTAACAAGACAACCTCAATGATAAGACGCACACTGTTTTCAATGCATTTCTTACTAAAAGAGCTAAGATCGTGATTGTCTCTGTTGCTGAATGAGCTAGGACGCTATTCAACTCTAATCTAGGAGAGACTCACTAACTTCATGTAGGAACACCGTTACTTTGTCTCCTAACTCATTTTCCTAACAAGACAACCTCAATGATAAGACGCACACTGTTTTCAATGCATTTCTTGCTAAAAGAGCTAAGATCGTGATTGTCTCTGTTGCTGAATGAGCTAGGACGCTATTCAACTCTAATCTAAGAGAGACTCACTAACTTCATGTAGGAACACCGTTACATTGTCTCCTAAATCATTTTCCTAACCAGACAACCTCAATGATAAGACGCACACTGTTTTCAACGCATTTCTTGGTAAAAGAGCTAAGATTGTGATTGTCTCTGTTGCTGAATGAGCTAGGACGCTATTCAACTCTAATCTAAGAGAGACTCACTAACTTCATGAAGGAACACCGTTACTTTGTCTCCTAACTCATTTTCCTAACCAGACAACCTCAATGATAAGACGCACACTGTTTTCAATGCATTTCTTGGTAAAAGAGCTAAGATCGTGATTGTCTCTGTTGCTGAATGAGCTAGGACGCTATTTAACTCTAATCTAAGAGAGACTCACTAACTTCATGAAGGAACACCGTTACTTTGTCTCCTAACTCATTTTCCTAACAAGACAACCTCAATGATAAGACGCACACTGTTTTCAATGCATTTCTTGCTAAAAGAGCTAAGATCGTGATTGTCTCTGTTGCTGAATGAGCTAGGACGCTATTCAACTCTAATCTAGGAGAGACTCACTAACTTCATGTAGGAACACCGTTACTTTGTCTCCTAACTCATTTTCCTAACAAGACAACCTCAATGATAAGACGCACACTGTTTTCAATGCATTTCTTGCTAAAAGAGCTAAGATCGTGATTGTCTCTGTTGCTGAATGAGCTAGGACGCTATTCAACTCTAATCTAAGAGAGACTCACTAACTTCATGTAGGAACACCGTTACTTTGTCTCCTAACTCATTTTCCTAACAAGACAACCTCAATGATAAGACGCACACTGTTTTCAATGCATTTCTTGCTAAAAGAGCTAAAATTGTGATTGTCTCTGTTGCTGAATGAGCTAGGACGCTATTCAACTCTAATCTAGGAGAGAATCACTAACTTCATGTAGGAACACCATTACTTTGTCTCCTTATTCATTTTCCTAACAAGACAACCTCAATGATAAGACGCACACTGTTTTCAATGCATTTCTTGCTAAAAGAGCTAAGATCGTGATTGTCTCTGTTGCTGAATGAGCTAGGACGCTATTCAACTCTAATCTAGGAGAGACTCACTAACTTCATGTAGGAACACCGTTACTTTGTCTCCTAACTCATTTTCCTAACAAGACAACCTCAATGATAAGACGCACACTGTTTTCAATGCATTTCTTGCTAAAAGAGCTAAGATCGTGATTGTCTCTGTTGCTGAATGAGCTAGGACGCTATTCAACTCTAATCTAAGAGAGACTCACTAACTTCATGTAGGAACACCGTTACTTTGTCTCCTAACTCATTTTCCTAACAAGACAACCTCAATGATAAGACGCACACTGTTTTCAATGCATTTCTTGCTAAAAGAGCTAAAATTGTGATTGTCTCTGTTGCTGAATGAGCTAGGACGCTATTCAACTCTAATCTAGGAGAGACTCACTAACTTCATGTAGGAACACCGTTACTTTGTCTCCTTATTCATTTTCCTAACAAGACAACCTCAATGATAAGAAGCACACTTGTTTCAACGCATTTCTTGGTAAAAGAGCTAAGATCGTGATTGTCTCTGTTGCTGAATGAGCTAGGACGCTATTCAACTCTAATCTAGGAGAGACTCACTAACTTCATGTAGGAACACCGTTACTTTGTCTCCTAACTCATTTTCCTAACAAGACAACCTCAATGATAAGACGCACACTGTTTTCAATGCATTTCTTGCTAAAAGAGCTAAGATCGTGATTGTCTCTGTTGCTGAATGAGCTAGGACGCTATTCAACTCTAATCTAAGAGAGACTCACTAACTGCATGTAGGAACACCGTTACTTTGTCTCCTAACTCATTTTCCTAACAAGACAAACTCAATGATAAGACGCACACTGTTTTCAATGCATTTCTTGCTAAAAGAGCTAAGATCGTGATTGTCTCTGTTGCTGAATGAGCTAGGACGCTATTCAACTCTAATCTAGGAGAGACTCACTAACTTCATGTAGGAACACCGTTACTTTGTCTCCTAACTCATTTTCCTAACAAGACAACCTCAATGATAAGACGCACACTGTTTTCAATGCATTTCTTGCTAAAAGAGCTAAGATCGTGATTGTCTCTGTTGCTGAATGAGCTAGGACGCTATTCAACTCTAATCTAAGAGAGACTCACTAACTGCATGTAGGAACACCGTTACTTTGTCTCCTAACTCATTTTCCTAACAAGACAACCTCAATGATAAGACGCACACTGTTTTCAATGCATTTCTTGCTAAAAGAGCTAAGATTGTGATTGTCTCTGTTGCTGAATGAGCTAGGACGCTATTCAACTCTAATCTAGGAGAGACTCACTAACTTCATGTAGGAACACCGTTACTTTGTCTCCTAACTCATTTTCCTAACAAAACAACCTCAATGATAAGACGCACACTGTTTTCAATGCATTTCTTGCTAAAAGAGCTACGATCGTGATTGTCTCTGTTGCTGAATGAGCTAGGACGCTATTCAACTCTAATCTAGGAGAGACTCACTAACTTCATGTAGGAACACCGTTACTTTGTCTCCTAACTCATTTTCCTAACAAGACAACCTCAATGATAAGACGCACACTGTTTTCAATGCATTTCTTGGTAATAGAGCTAAGATTGTGATTGTCTTTGTTGCTGAATGAGCTAGGACGCTATTCAACTCTAATCTAAGAGAGACTCACTAACTTCATGAAGGAACACCGTTACTTTGTCTCCTAACTCATTTTCCTAACCAGACAACCTCAATGATAAGACGCACACTGTTTTCAATGCATTTCTTACTAAAAGAGCTAAGATCGTGATTGTCTCTGTTGCTGAATGAGCTAGGACGCTATTCAACTCTAATCTAAGAGAGACTCACTAACTTCATGTAGGAACACCGTTACTTTGTCTCCTAACTCATTTTCCTAACAAGACAACCTCAATGATAAGACGCACACTGTTTTCAATGCAATTCTTGCTAAAAGAGCTAAGATCGTGATTGTCTCTGTTGCTGAATGAGCTAGGACGCTATTCAACTCTAATCTAAGAGAGACTCACTAACTTCATGTAGGAACACCGTTACTTTGTCTCCTAACTCATTTTCCTAACCAGACAACCTCAATGATAAGACGCACACTGTTTTCAACGCATTTCTTGGTAAAAGAGCTAAGATCGTGAATGTCTCTGTTGCTGAATGAGCTAGGACGCTATTTAACTCTAATCTAAGAGAGACTCACTAACTTCATGTAGGAACACCGTTACTTTGTCTCCTAACTAATTTTCCTAACAAGACAACCTCAATGATAAGACGCACACTGTTTTCAATGCATTTCTTACTAAAAGAGCTAAGATCGTGATTGTCTCTGTTGCTGAATGAGCTAGGACGCTATTCAACTCTAATCTAAGAGAGACTCACTAACTTCATGTAGGAACACCGTTACTTTGTCTCCTAACTCATTTTCCTAACAAGACAACCTCAATGATAAGACGCACACTGTTTTCAATGCATTTCTTGCTAAAAGAGCTAAGATCGTGATTGTCTCTGTTGCTGAATGAGCTAGGACGCTATTCAACTCTAATCTAAGAGAGACTCACTAACTTCATGTAGGAACACCGTTACTTTGTCTCCTAACTCATTTTCCTAACAAGACAACCTCAATGATAAGACGCACACTGTTTTCAATGCATTTCTTGCTAAAAGAGCTAAGATCGTGATTGTCTCTGTTGCTGAATGAGCTAGGACGCTATTCAACTCTAATCTAAGAGAGACTCACTAACTTCATGTAGGAACACCGTTACTATGTCTCCTAACTCATTTTCCTAACAAGACAACCTCAATGATAAGACGCACACTGTTTTCAATGCATTTCTTGCTAAAAGAGCTAAGATCGTGATTGTCTCTGTTGCTGAATGAGCTAGGACGCTATTCAACTCTAATCTAGGAGAGACTCACTAACTTCATGTAGGAACACCGTTACTTTGTCTCCTAACTCATTTTCCTAACAAGACAACCTCAATGATAAGACGCACACTGTTTTCAATGCATTTCTTGCTAAAAGAGCTAAGATTGTGATTGTCTCTGTTGCTGAATGAGCTAGGACGCTATTCAACTCTAATCTAGGAGAGACTCACTAACTTCATGTAGGAACACCGTTACTTTGTCTCCTAACTCATTTTCCTAACAAAACAACCTCAATGATAAGACGCACACTGTTTTCAATGCATTTCTTGCTAAAAGAGCTAAGATCGTGATTGTCTCTGTTGCTGAATGAGCTAGGACGCTATTCAACTCTAATCTAAGAGAGACTCACTAACTTCATGTAGGAACACCGTTACTTTGTCTCCTAACTCATTTTCCTAACCAGACAACCTCAATGATAAGACGCACACTGTTTTCAACGCATTTCTTGGTAAAAGAGCTAAGATCGTGATTGTCTCTGTTGCTGAATGAGCTAGGACGCTATTCAACTCTAATCTAAGAGAGACTCACTAACTTCATGTAGGAACACCGTTACTTTGTCTCCTAACTCATTTTCCTAACAAGACAACCTCAATGATAAGACGCACACTGTTTTCAATGCATTTCTTGCTAAAAGAGCTAAGATCGTGATTGTCTCTGTTGCTGAATGAGCTAGAACGCTATTCAACTCTAATCTAGGAGAGACTCACTAACTTCATGTAGGAACACCGTTACTTTGTCTCCTAACTCATTTTCCTAACCAGACAACCTCAATGATAAGACGCACACTGTTTTCAATGCATTTCTTACTAAAAGAGCTAAGATCGTGATTGTCTCTGTTGCTGAATGAGCTAGGACGCTATTCAACTCTAATCTAAGAGAGACTCACTAACTGCATGTAGGAACACCGTTACTTTGTCTCCTAACTCATTTTCCTAACAAGACAACCTCAATGATAAGACGCACACTGTTTTCAATGCATTTCTTGCTAAAAGAGCTAAGATCGTGATTGTCTCTGTTGCTGAATGAGCTAGGACGCTATCCAACTCTAATCTAAGAAAGACTCGCTAACTTCATGTAGGAACACCGTTACTTTGTCTCCTAACTCATTTTCCTAACCAGACAACCTCAATGATAAGACGCACACTGTTTTCAACGCATTTCTTGGTAAAAGAGCTAAGATCGTGATTGTCTCTGTTGCTGAATGAGCTAGGACGCTATTTTACTCTAATCTAAGAGAGACTCACTAACTTCATGAAGGAACACCGTTACTTTGTCTCCTAACTCATTTTCCTAACAAGACAACCTCAATGATAAGACGCACACTGTTTTCAATGCATTTCTTACTAAAAGAGCTAAGATCGTGATTGTCTCTGTTGCTGAATGAGCTAGGACGCTATTCAACTCTAATCTAGGAGAGACTCACTAACTTCATGTAGGAACACCGTTACTTTGTCTCCTAACTCATTTTCCTAACAAGACAACCTCAATGATAAGACGCACACTGTTTTCAATGCATTTCTTGCTAAAAGAGCTAAGATCGTGATTGTCTCTGTTGCTGAATGAGCTAGGACGCTATTCAACTCTAATCTAAGAGAGACTCACTAACTTCATGTAGGAACACCGTTACATTGTCTCCTAAATCATTTTCCTAACCAGACAACCTCAATGATAAGACGCACACTGTTTTCAACGCATTTCTTGGTAAAAGAGCTAAGATTGTGATTGTCTCTGTTGCTGAATGAGCTAGGACGCTATTCAACTCTAATCTAAGAGAGACTCACTAACTTCATGAAGGAACACCGTTACTTTGTCTCCTAACTCATTTTCCTAACCAGACAACCTCAATGATAAGACGCACACTGTTTTCAACGCATTTCTTGGTAAAAGAGCTAAGATTGTGATTGTCTCTGTTGCTGAATGAGCTAGGACGCTATTCAACTCTAATCTAAGAGAGACTCACTAACTTCATGAAGGAACACCGTTACTTTGTCTCCTAACTCATTTTCCTAACCAGACAACCTCAATGATAAGACGCACACTGTTTTCAATGCATTTCTTGGTAAAAGAGCTAAGATCGTGATTGTCTCTGTTGCTGAATGAGCTAGGACGCTATTTAACTCTAATCTAAGAGAGACTCACTAACTTCATGAAGGAACACCGTTACTTTGTCTCCTAACTCATTTTCCTAACAAGACAACCTCAATGATAAGACGCACACTGTTTTCAATGCATTTCTTGCTAAAAGAGCTAAGATCGTGATTGTCTCTGTTGCTGAATGAGCTAGGACGCTATTCAACTCTAATCTAAGAGAGACTCACTAACTTCATGTAGGAACACCGTTACTTTGTCTCCTAACTCATTTTCCTAACAAGACAACCTCAATGATAAGACGCACACTGTTTTCAATGCATTTCTTGCTAAAAGAGCTAAAATTGTGATTGTCTCTGTTGCTGAATGAGCTAGGACGCTATTCAACTCTAATCTAGGAGAGAATCACTAACTTCATGTAGGAACACCATTACTTTGTCTCCTTATTCATTTTCCTAACAAGACAACCTCAATGATAAGACGCACACTGTTTTCAATGCATTTCTTGCTAAAAGAGCTAAGATCGTGATTGTCTCTGTTGCTGAATGAGCTAGGACGCTATTCAACTCTAATCTAGGAGAGACTCACTAACTTCATGTAGGAACACCGTTACTTTGTCTCCTAACTCATTTTCCTAACAAGACAACCTCAATGATAAGACGCACACTGTTTTCAATGCATTTCTTGCTAAAAGAGCTAAGATCGTGATTGTCTCTGTTGCTGAATGAGCTAGGACGCTATTCAACTCTAATCTAAGAGAGACTCACTAACTTCATGTAGGAACACCGTTACTTTGTCTCCTAACTCATTTTCCTAACAAGACAACCTCAATGATAAGACGCACACTGTTTTCAATGCATTTCTTGCTAAAAGAGCTAAAATTGTGATTGTCTCTGTTGCTGAATGAGCTAGGACGCTATTCAACTCTAATCTAGGAGAGACTCACTAACTTCATGTAGGAACACCGTTACTTTGTCTCCTTATTCATTTTCCTAACAAGACAACCTCAATGATAAGAAGCACACTTGTTTCAACGCATTTCTTGGTAAAAGAGCTAAGATCGTGATTGTCTCTGTTGCTGAATGAGCTAGGACGCTATTCAACTCTAATCTAGGAGAGACTCACTAACTTCATGTAGGAACACCGTTACTTTGTCTCCTAACTCATTTTCCTAACAAGACAACCTCAATGATAAGACGCACACTGTTTTCAATGCATTTCTTGCTAAAAGAGCTAAGATCGTGATTGTCTCTGTTGCTGAATGAGCTAGGACGCTATTCAACTCTAATCTAAGAGAGACTCACTAACTGCATGTAGGAACACCGTTACTTTGTCTCCTAACTCATTTTCCTAACAAGACAAACTCAATGATAAGACGCACACTGTTTTCAATGCATTTCTTGCTAAAAGAGCTAAGATCGTGATTGTCTCTGTTGCTGAATGAGCTAGGACGCTATTCAACTCTAATCTAAGAGAGACTCACTAACTTCATGTAGGAACACCGTTACTTTGTCTCCTAACTCATTTTCCTAACAAGACAACCTTAATGATAAGACGCACACTGTTTTCAATGCATTTCTTGCTAAAAGAGCTAAGATCGTGATTGTCTCTGTTGCTGAATGAGCTAGGACGCTATCCAACTCTAATCTAAGAAAGACTCACTAACTTCATGTAGGAACACCGTTACTTTGTCTCCTAACTCATTTTCCTAACCAGACAACCTCAATGATAAGACGCACACTGTTTTCAATGCATTTCTTGCTAAAAGAGCTAAGATCGTGATTGTCTCTGTTGCTGAATGAGCTAGGACGCTATTCAACTCTAATCTAAGAGAGACTCACTAACTGCATGTAGGAACACCGTTACTTTGTCTCCTAACTCATTTTCCTAACAAGACAACCTCAATGATAAGACGCACACTGTTTTCAATGCATTTCTTGCTAAAAGAGCTAAGATCGTGATTGTCTCTGTTGCTGAATGAGCTAGGACGCTATCCATCTCTAATCTAAGAAAGACTCGCTAACTTCATGTAGGAACACCGTTACTTTGTCTCCTAACTCATTTTCCTAACCAGACAACCTCAATGATAAGACGCACACTGTTTTCAATGCATTTCTTGCTAAAAGAGCTAAGATCGTGATTGTCTCTGTTGCTGAATGAGCTAGGACGCTATTCAACTCTAATCTAGGAGAGACTCACTTACTTCATGTAGGAACACCGTTACTTTGTCTCCTAACTCATTTTCCTAACAAGACAACCTCAATGATAAGACGCACACTGTTTTCAATGCATTTCTTGCTAAAAGAGCTAAGATCGTGATTGTCTCTGTTGCTGAATGAGCTAGGACACTATTCAACTCTAATCTAGGAGAGACTCACTAACTTCATGTAGGAACACCGTTACTTTGTCTCCTAACTCATTTTCCTAACAAGACAACCTCAATGATAAGACGCACACTGTTTTCAATGCATTTCTTGCTAAAAGAGCTAAGATCGTGATTGTCTCTGTTGCTGAATGAGCTAGGACGCTATTCAACTCTAATCTAAGAGAGACTCACTAACTTCATGTAGGAACACTGTTACTTTGTCTCCTAACTCATTTTCCTAACAAGACAACCTCAATGATAAGACGCACACTGTTTTCAATGCATTTCTTGCTAAAAGAGCTAAAATTGTGATTGTCTCTGTTGCTGAATGAGCTAGGACGCTATTCAACTCTAATCTAGGAGAGAATCACTAACTTCATGTAGGAACACCATTACTTTGTCTCCTTATTCATTTTCCTAACAAGACAACCTCAATGATAAGACGCACACTGTTTTCAATGCATTTCTTGCTAAAAGAGCTCAGATCGTGATTGTCTCTGTTGCTGAATGAGCTAGGACGCTATCCAGCTCTAATCTAAGAAAGACTCACTAACTTCATGTAGGAACACCGTTACTTTGTCTCCTAACTCATTTTCCTAACAAGACAACCTCAATGATAAGAAGCACACTTGTTTCAACGCATTTCTTGGTAAAAGAGCTAAGATCGTGATTGTCTCTGTTGCTGAATGAGCTAGGACGCTATTCAACTCTAATCTAGGAGAGACTCACTAACTTCATGTAGGAACACCGTTACTTTGTCTCCTAACTCATTTTCCTAACAAGACAACCTCAATGATAAGACGCACACTGTTTTCAATGCATTTCTTGCTAAAAGAGCTAAGATCGTGATTGTCTCTGTTGCTGAATGAGCTAGGACGCTATTCAACTCTAATCTAAGAGAGACTCACTAACTGCATGTAGGAACACCGTTACTTTGTCTCCTAACTCATTTTCCTAACAAGACAAACTCAATGATAAGACGCACACTGTTTTCAATGCATTTCTTGCTAAAAGAGCTAAGATCGTGATTGTCTCTGTTGCTGAATGAGCTAGGACGCTATTCAACTCTAATCTAAGAGAGACTCACTAACTTCATGTAGGAACACCGTTACTTTGTCTCCTAACTCATTTTCCTAACAAGACAACCTTAATGATAAGATGCACACTGTTTTCAATGCATTTCTTGCTAAAAGAGCTAAGATCGTGATTGTCTCTGTTGCTGAATGAGCTAGGACGCTATCCAACTCTAATCTAAGAAAGACTCACTAACTTCATGTAGGAACACCGTTACTTTGTCTCCTAACTCATTTTCCTAACCAGACAACCTCAATGATAAGACGCACACTGTTTTCAATGCATTTCTTGCTAAAAGAGCTAAGATCGTGATTGTCTCTGTTGCTGAATGAGCTAGGACGCTATTCAACTCTAATCTAAGAGAGACTCACTAACTGCATGTAGGAACACCGTTACTTTGTCTCCTAACTCATTTTCCTAACAAGACAAACTCAATGATAAGACGCACACTGTTTTCAATGCATTTCTTGCTAAAAGAGCTAAGATCGTGATTGTCTCTGTTGCTGAATGAGCTAGGACGCTATTCAACTCTAATCTAAGAGAGACTCACTAACTTCATGTAGGAACACCGTTACTTTGTCTCCTAACTCATTTTCCTAACAAGACAACCTTAATGATAAGATGCACACTGTTTTCAATGCATTTCTTGCTAAAAGAGCTAAGATCGTGATTGTCTCTGTTGCTGAATGAGCTAGGACGCTATCCAACTCTAATCTAAGAAAGACTCACTAACTTCATGTAGGAACACCGTTACTTTGTCTCCTAACTCATTTTCCTAACCAGACAACCTCAATGATAAGACGCACACTGTTTTCAATGCATTTCTTGCTAAAAGAGCTAAGATCGTGATTGTCTCTGTTGCTGAATGAGCTAGGACACTATTCAACTCTAATCTAGGAGAGACTCACTAACTTCATGTAGGAACACCGTTACTTTGTCTCCTAACTCATTTTCCTAACAAGACAACCTCAATGATAAGACGCACACTGTTTTCAATGCATTTCTTGCTAAAAGAGCTAAGATCGTGATTGTCTCTGTTGCTGAATGAGCTAGGACGCTATTCAACTCTAATCTAAGAGAGACTCACTAACTTCATGTAGGAACACTGTTACTTTGTCTCCTAACTCATTTTCCTAACAAGACAACCTCAATGATAAGACGCACACTGTTTTCAATGCATTTCTTGCTAAAAGAGCTAAAATTGTGATTGTCTCTGTTGCTGAATGAGCTAGGACGCTATTCAACTCTAATCTAGGAGAGAATCACTAACTTCATGTAGGAACACCATTACTTTGTCTCCTTATTCATTTTCCTAACAAGACAACCTCAATGATAAGACGCACACTGTTTTCAATGCATTTCTTGCTAAAAGAGCTAAGATCGTGATTGTCTCTGTTGCTGAATGAGCTAGGACGCTATCCAGCTCTAATCTAAGAAAGACTCACTAACTTCATGTAGGAACACCGTTACTTTGTCTCCTAACTCATTTTCCTAACCAGACAACCTCAATGATAAGACGCACACTGTTTTCAATGCATTTCTTGCTAAAAGAGCTAAGATCGTGATTGTCTCTGTTGCTGAATGAGCTAGGACGCTATTCAACTCTAATCTAAGAGAGACTCACTAACTTCATGTAGGAACACCGTTACTTTGTCTCCTAACTCATTTTCCTAACAAGACAACCTCAATGATAAGACGCACACTGTTTTCAACGCATTTCTTGGTAAAAGAGCTAAGATCGTGATTGTCTCTGTTGCTGAATGAGCTAGGACGCTATTTAACTCTAATCTAAGAGAGACTCACTAACTTCATGAAGGAACACCGTTACTTTGTCTCCTAACTCATTTTCCTAACCAGACAACCTCAATGATAAGACGCACACTGTTTTCAATGCATTTCTTGCTAAAAGAGCTAAGATCGTGATTGTCTCTGTTGCTGAATGAGCTAGGACGCTATTCAACTCTAATCTAAGAGAGACTCACTAACTTCATGTAGGAACACCGTTACTTTGTCTCCTAACTCATTTTCCTAACAAGACAACCTCAATGATAAGACGCACACTGTTTTCAATGCATTTCTTGTTAAAGAGCTAAGATCGTGATTGTCTCTGTTGCTGAATGAGCTAGGACGCTATTCAACTCTAATCTAAGAGAGACTCACTAACTTCATGTAGGAACATCGTTACTTTGTCTCCTAACTCATTTTCCTAACCAGACAACCTCAATGATAAGACGCACACTGTTTTCAACGCATTTCTTGGTAAAAGAGCTAAGATCGTGATTGTCTCTGTTGCTGAATGAGCTAGGACGCTATTTAACTCTAATCTAAGAGAGACTCACTAACTTCATGAAGGAACACCGTTACTTTGTCTCCTAACTCATTTTCCTAACCAGACAACCTCAATGATAAGACGCACACTGTTTTCAATGCATTTCTTGCTAAAAGAGCTAAGATCGTGATTGTCTCTGTTGCTGAATGAGCTAGGACGCTATTCAACTCTAATCTAAGAGAGACTCACTAACTTCATGTAGGAACACCGTTACTTTGTCTCCTAACTCATTTTCCTAACAAGACAACCTCAATGATAAGACGCACACTGTTTTCAATGCATTTCTTGTTAAAGAGCTAAGATCGTGATTGTCTCTGTTGCTGAATGAGCTAGGACGCTATTCAACTCTAATCTAAGAGAGACTCACTAACTTCATGTAGGAACATCGTTACTTTGTCTCCTAACTCATTTTCCTAACCAGACAACCTCAATGATAAGACGCACACTGTTTTCAACGCATTTCTTGGTAAAAGAGCTAAGATCGTGATTGTCTCTGTTGCTGAATGAGCTAGGACGCTATTTAACTCTAATCTAAGAGAGACTCACTAACTTCATGAAGGAACACCGTTACTTTGTCTCCTAACTCATTTTCCTAACCAGACAACCTCAATGATAAGACGCACACTGTTTTCAATGCATTTCTTGCTAAAAGAGCTAAGATCGTGATTGTCTCTGTTGCTGAATGAGCTAGGACGCTATTCAACTCTAATCTAAGAGAGACTCACTAACTTCATGTAGGAACACCGTTACTTTGTCTCCTATTTCATTTTCCTAACAAGACAACCTCAATGATAAGACGCACACTGTTTTCAATGCATTTCTTGCTAAAAGAGCTAAGATCGTGATTGTCTCTGTTGCTGAATGAGCTAGGACGCTATTCAACTCTAATCTAGGAGAGACTCACTAACTTCATGTAGGAACACCGTTACTTTGTCTCCTAACTCATTTCCTAACAAGACAACCTCAATGATAAGACGCACACTGTTTTCAATGCATTTCTTGCTAAAAGAGCTAAGATTGTGATTGTCTCTGTTGCTGAATGAGCTTGGACGCTATTCAACTCTAATCTAGGAGAGACTCACTAACTTCATGTAGGAACACCGTTACTTTGTCTCCTAACTCATTTTCCTAACAAAACAACCTCAATGATAAGACGCACACTGTTTTCAATGCATTTCTTGCTAAAAGAGCTAAGATCGTGATTGTCTCTGTTGCTGAATGAGCTAGGACGCTATTCAACTCTAATCTAGGAGAGACTCACTAACTTCATGTAGGAACACCGTTACTTTGTCTCCTAACTCATTTTCCTAACAAGACAACCTCAATGATAAGACGCACACTGTTTTCAATGCATTTCTTGCTAAAAGAGCTAAGATCGTGATTGTCTCTGTTGCTGAATGAGCTAGGACGCTATTCAACTCTAATCTAAGAGAGACTCACTAACTTCATGTAGGAACACCGTTACTTTGTCTCCTAACTCATTTTCCTAACAAGACAACCTCAATGATAAGACGCACACTGTTTTCAATGCATTTCTTGCTAAAAGAGCTAAAATTGTGATTGTCTCTGTTGCTGAATGAGCTAGGACGCTATTCAACTCTAATCTAGGAGAGACTCACTAACTTCATGTAGGAACACCATTACTTTGTCTCATTATTCATTTTCCTAACAAGACAACCTCAATGATAAGACGCACACTGTTTTCAATGCATTTCTTGCTAAAAGGGCTAAGTTCGTGATTGTCTCTGTTGCTGAATGAGCTAGGACGCTATTCAACTCTAATCTAAGAGAGACTCACTAACTTCATGTAGGAACACCGTTACTTTGTCTCCTAACTCATTTTCCTAACCAGACAACCTCAATGATAAGACGCACACTGTTTTCAATGCATTTCTTGCTAAAAGAGCTAAGATCGTGATTGTCTCTGTTGCTGAATGAGCTAGGACGCTATTCAACTCTAATCTAGGAGAGACTCACTAACTTCATGTAGGAACACCGTTACTTTGTCTCCTAACTCATTTTCCTAACAAGACAACCTCAATGATAAGACGCACACTATTTTCAATGCATTTCTTGCTAAAAGGGCTAAGATCGTGATTGTCTCTGTTGCTGAATGAGCTAGGACGCTATTCAACTCTAATCTAAGAGAGACTCACTAACTTCATGTAGGAACACCGTTACTTTGTCTCCTAACTCATTTTCCTAACAAGACAACCTCAATGATAAGACGCACACTGTTTTCAATGCATTTCTTGCTAAAAGAGCTAAGATCGTGATTGTCTCTGTTGCTGAATGAGCTAGGACGCTATTCAACTCTAATCTAAGAGAGACTCACTAACTTCATGTAGGAACACCGTTACTTTGTCTCCTAACTCATTTTCCTAACAAGACAACCTCAATGATAAGACGCACACTGTTTTCAATGCATTTCTTGCTAAAAGAGCTAAGATCGTGATTGTCTCTGTTGCTGAATGAGCTAGGACGCTATTCAACTCTAATCTAGGAGAGACTCACTAACTTCATGTAGGAACACCGTTACTTTGTCTCCTAACTCATTTTCCTAACAAGACAACCTCAATGATAAGACGCACACTGTTTTCAATGCATTTCTTGCTAAAAGAGCTAAGATCGTGATTGTCTCTGTTGCTGAATGAGCTAGGACGCTATTCAACTCTAATCTAAGAGAGACTCACTAACTTCATGTAGGAACACCGTTACTTTGTCTCCTAACTCATTTTCCTAACAAGACAACCTCAATGATAAGACGCACACTGTTTTCAATGTATTTCTTGCTAAAAGAGCTAAGATCGTGATTGTCTCTGTTGCTGAATGAGCAAGGACGCTATTCAACTCTAATCTAGGAGAGACTCCCTAACTTCATGTAGGAACACCGTTACTTTGTCTCCTAACTCATTTTCCTAACAAGACAACCTCAATGATAAGACGCACACTGTTTTCAATGCATTTCTTGCTAAAAGAGCTAAGATCGTGATTGTCTCTGTTGCTGAATGAGCTAGGACGCTATTCAACTCTAATCTAAGAGAGACTCACTAACTTCATGTAGGAACACCGTTACTTTGTCTCCTAACTCATTTTCCTAACAAGACAACCTCAATGATAAGACGCACACTGTTTTCAACGCATTTCTTGGTAAAAGAGCTAAGATCGTGATTGTCTCTGTTGCTGAATGAGCTAGGACGCTATTCAACTCTAATCTAAGAGAGACTCACTAACTTCATGTAGGAACACCGTTACTTTGTCTCCTAACTCATTTTCCTAACAAGACAACCTCAATGATAAGACGCACACTGTTTTCAACGCATTTCTTGGTAAAAGAGCTAAGATCGTGATTGTCTCTGTTGCTGAATGAGCTAGGACGCTATTTAACTCTAATCTAAGAGAGACTCACTAACTTCATGTAGGAACACCGTTACTTTGTCTCCTAACTCATTTTCCTAACAAAACAACCTCAATGATAAGACGCACACTGTTTTCAATGCATTTCTTGCTAAAAGAGCTAAGATTGTGATTGTCTCTGTTGCTGAATGAGCTAGGACGCTATTCAACTCTAATCTAGGAGAGACTCACTAACTTCATGTAGGAACACCGTTACTTTGTCTCCTAACTCATTTTCCTAACAAAACAACCTCAATGATAAGACGCACACTGTTTTCATTGCATTTCTTGCTAAAAGAGCTAAAATTGTGATTGTCTCTGTTGCTGAATGAGCTAGGACGCTATTCAACTCTAATCTAGGAGAGACTCACTAACTTCATGTAGGAACACCGTTACTTTGTCTCCTAACTCATTTTCCTAACAAAACAACCTCAATGATAAGACGCACACTGTTTTCATTGCATTTCTTGCTAAAAGAGCTAAAATTGTGATTGTCTCTGTTGCTGAATGAGCTAGGACGCTATTCAACTCTAATCTAGGAGAGACTCACTAACTTCATGTAGGAACACCATTACTTTGTCTCCTTATTCATTTTCCTAACAAGACAACCTCAATGATAAGACGCACACTGTTTTCAATGCATTTCTTGCTAAAAGGGCTAAGATCGTGATTGTCTCTGTTGCTGAATGAGCTAGGACGCTATTCAACTCTAATCTAAGAGAGACTCACTAACTTCATGTAGGAACACCGTTACTTTGTCTCCTAACTCATTTTCCTAACAAGACAACCTCAATGATAAGACGCACACTGTTTTCAATGCATTTCTTGCTAAAAGAGCTAAGATCGTGATTGTCTCTGTTGCTGAATGAGCTAGGACGCTATTCAACTCTAATCTAAGAGAGACTTACTAACTTCATGTAGGAACACCGTTACTTTGTCTCCTAACTCATTTTCCTAACAAGACAACCTCAATGATAAGACGCACACTGTTTTCATTGCATTTCTTCCTAAAAGAGCTAAGATCGTGATTGTCTCTGTTGCTGAATGAGCTAGGACGCTATTCAACTCTAATCTAGGAGAGACTCACTAACTTCATGTAGGAACACCGTTACTTTGTCTCCTAACTCATTTTCCTAACAAGACAACCTCAATGATAAGACGCACACTGTTTTCAATGCATTTCTTGCTAAAAGAGCTAAGATCGTGATTGTCTCTGTTGCTGAATGAGCTAGGACGCTATTCAACTCTAATCTAGGAGAGACTCACTAACTTCATGTAGGAACACCGTTACTTTGTCTCCTAACTCATTTTCCTAACAAGACAACCTCAATGATAAGACGCACACTGTTTTCAATTCATTTCTTGCTAAAAGAGCTAAGATCGTGATTGTCTCTGTTGCTGAATGAGCTAGGACGCTATTCAACTCTAATCTAAGAGAGACTCACTAACTTCATGTAGGAACACCGTTACTTTGTCTCCTAACTCATTTTCCTAACAAGACAACCTCAATGATAAGACGCACACTGTTTTCAATGTATTTCTTGCTAAAAGAGCTAAGATCGTGATTGTCTCTGTTGCTGAATGAGCAAGGACGCTATTCAACTCTAATCTAGGAGAGACTCCCTAACTTCATGTAGGAACACCGTTACTTTGTCTCCTAACTCATTTTCCTAACAAGACAACCTCAATGATAAGACGCACACTGTTTTCAATGCATTTCTTGCTAAAAGAGCTAAGATCGTGATTGTCTCTGTTGCTGAATGAGCTAGGACGCTATTCAACTCTAATCTAAGAGAGACTCACTAACTTCATGTAGGAACACCGTTACTTTGTCTCCTAACTCATTTTCCTAACAAGACAACCTCAATGATAAGACGCACACTGTTTTCAACGCATTTCTTGGTAAAAGAGCTAAGATTGTGATTGTCTCTGTTGCTGAATGAGCTAGGACGCTATTCAACTCTAATCTAAGAGAGACTCACTAACTTCATGAAGGAACACCGTTACTTTGTCTCCTAACTCATTTTCCTAACCAGACAACCTCAATGATAAGACGCACACTGTTTTCAACGCATTTCTTGGTAAAAGAGCTAAGATTGTGATTGTCTCTGTTGCTGAATGAGCTAGGACGCTATTCAACTCTAATCTAAGAGAGACTCACTAACTTCATGAAGGAACACCGTTACTTTGTCTCCTAACTCATTTTCCTAACCAGACAACCTCAATGATAAGACGCACACTGTTTTCAATGCATTTCTTGGTAAAAGAGCTAAGATCGTGATTGTCTCTGTTGCTGAATGAGCTAGGACGCTATTTAACTCTAATCTAAGAGAGACTCACTAACTTCATGAAGGAACACCGTTACTTTGTCTCCTAACTCATTTTCCTAACAAGACAACCTCAATGATAAGACGCACACTGTTTTCAATGCATTTCTTGCTAAAAGAGCTAAGATCGTGATTGTCTCTGTTGCTGAATGAGCTAGGACGCTATTCAACTCTAATCTAGGAGAGACTCACTAACTTCATGTAGGAACACCGTTACTTTGTCTCCTAACTCATTTTCCTAACAAGACAACCTCAATGATAAGACGCACACTGTTTTCAATGCATTTCTTGCTAAAAGAGCTAAGATCGTGATTGTCTCTGTTGCTGAATGAGCTAGGACGCTATTCAACTCTAATCTAAGAGAGACTCACTAACTTCATGTAGGAACACCGTTACTTTGTCTCCTAACTCATTTTCCTAACAAGACAACCTCAATGATAAGACGCACACTGTTTTCAATGCATTTCTTGCTAAAAGAGCTAAAATTGTGATTGTCTCTGTTGCTGAATGAGCTAGGACGCTATTCAACTCTAATCTAGGAGAGAATCACTAACTTCATGTAGGAACACCATTACTTTGTCTCCTTATTCATTTTCCTAACAAGACAACCTCAATGATAAGACGCACACTGTTTTCAATGCATTTCTTGCTAAAAGAGCTAAGATCGTGATTGTCTCTGTTGCTGAATGAGCTAGGACGCTATTCAACTCTAATCTAGGAGAGACTCACTAACTTCATGTAGGAACACCGTTACTTTGTCTCCTAACTCATTTTCCTAACAAGACAACCTCAATGATAAGACGCACACTGTTTTCAATGCATTTCTTGCTAAAAGAGCTAAGATCGTGATTGTCTCTGTTGCTGAATGAGCTAGGACGCTATTCAACTCTAATCTAAGAGAGACTCACTAACTTCATGTAGGAACACCGTTACTTTGTCTCCTAACTCATTTTCCTAACAAGACAACCTCAATGATAAGACGCACACTGTTTTCAATGCATTTCTTGCTAAAAGAGCTAAAATTGTGATTGTCTCTGTTGCTGAATGAGCTAGGACGCTATTCAACTCTAATCTAGGAGAGACTCACTAACTTCATGTAGGAACACCGTTACTTTGTCTCCTTATTCATTTTCCTAACAAGACAACCTCAATGATAAGAAGCACACTTGTTTCAACGCATTTCTTGGTAAAAGAGCTAAGATCGTGATTGTCTCTGTTGCTGAATGAGCTAGGACGCTATTCAACTCTAATCTAGGAGAGACTCACTAACTTCATGTAGGAACACCGTTACTTTGTCTCCTAACTCATTTTCCTAACAAGACAACCTCAATGATAAGACGCACACTGTTTTCAATGCATTTCTTGCTAAAAGAGCTAAGATCGTGATTGTCTCTGTTGCTGAATGAGCTAGGACGCTATTCAACTCTAATCTAAGAGAGACTCACTAACTGCATGTAGGAACACCGTTACTTTGTCTCCTAACTCATTTTCCTAACAAGACAAACTCAATGATAAGACGCACACTGTTTTCAATGCATTTCTTGCTAAAAGAGCTAAGATCGTGATTGTCTCTGTTGCTGAATGAGCTAGGACGCTATTCAACTCTAATCTAAGAGAGACTCACTAACTTCATGTAGGAACACCGTTACTTTGTCTCCTAACTCATTTTCCTAACAAGACAACCTTAATGATAAGACGCACACTGTTTTCAATGCATTTCTTGCTAAAAGAGCTAAGATCGTGATTGTCTCTGTTGCTGAATGAGCTAGGACGCTATCCAACTCTAATCTAAGAAAGACTCACTAACTTCATGTAGGAACACCGTTACTTTGTCTCCTAACTCATTTTCCTAACCAGACAACCTCAATGATAAGACGCACACTGTTTTCAATGCATTTCTTGCTAAAAGAGCTAAGATCGTGATTGTCTCTGTTGCTGAATGAGCTAGGACGCTATTCAACTCTAATCTAAGAGAGACTCACTAACTGCATGTAGGAACACCGTTACTTTGTCTCCTAACTCATTTTCCTAACAAGACAACCTCAATGATAAGACGCACACTGTTTTCAATGCATTTCTTGCTAAAAGAGCTAAGATCGTGATTGTCTCTGTTGCTGAATGAGCTAGGACGCTATCCATCTCTAATCTAAGAAAGACTCGCTAACTTCATGTAGGAACACCGTTACTTTGTCTCCTAACTCATTTTCCTAACCAGACAACCTCAATGATAAGACGCACACTGTTTTCAATGCATTTCTTGCTAAAAGAGCTAAGATCGTGATTGTCTCTGTTGCTGAATGAGCTAGGACGCTATTCAACTCTAATCTAGGAGAGACTCACTTACTTCATGTAGGAACACCGTTACTTTGTCTCCTAACTCATTTTCCTAACAAGACAACCTCAATGATAAGACGCACACTGTTTTCAATGCATTTCTTGCTAAAAGAGCTAAGATCGTGATTGTCTCTGTTGCTGAATGAGCTAGGACACTATTCAACTCTAATCTAGGAGAGACTCACTAACTTCATGTAGGAACACCGTTACTTTGTCTCCTAACTCATTTTCCTAACAAGACAACCTCAATGATAAGACGCACACTGTTTTCAATGCATTTCTTGCTAAAAGAGCTAAGATCGTGATTGTCTCTGTTGCTGAATGAGCTAGGACGCTATTCAACTCTAATCTAAGAGAGACTCACTAACTTCATGTAGGAACACTGTTACTTTGTCTCCTAACTCATTTTCCTAACAAGACAACCTCAATGATAAGACGCACACTGTTTTCAATGCATTTCTTGCTAAAAGAGCTAAAATTGTGATTGTCTCTGTTGCTGAATGAGCTAGGACGCTATTCAACTCTAATCTAGGAGAGAATCACTAACTTCATGTAGGAACACCATTACTTTGTCTCCTTATTCATTTTCCTAACAAGACAACCTCAATGATAAGACGCACACTGTTTTCAATGCATTTCTTGCTAAAAGAGCTCAGATCGTGATTGTCTCTGTTGCTGAATGAGCTAGGACGCTATCCAGCTCTAATCTAAGAAAGACTCACTAACTTCATGTAGGAACACCGTTACTTTGTCTCCTAACTCATTTTCCTAACAAGACAACCTCAATGATAAGAAGCACACTTGTTTCAACGCATTTCTTGGTAAAAGAGCTAAGATCGTGATTGTCTCTGTTGCTGAATGAGCTAGGACGCTATTCAACTCTAATCTAGGAGAGACTCACTAACTTCATGTAGGAACACCGTTACTTTGTCTCCTAACTCATTTTCCTAACAAGACAACCTCAATGATAAGACGCACACTGTTTTCAATGCATTTCTTGCTAAAAGAGCTAAGATCGTGATTGTCTCTGTTGCTGAATGAGCTAGGACGCTATTCAACTCTAATCTAAGAGAGACTCACTAACTGCATGTAGGAACACCGTTACTTTGTCTCCTAACTCATTTTCCTAACAAGACAAACTCAATGATAAGACGCACACTGTTTTCAATGCATTTCTTGCTAAAAGAGCTAAGATCGTGATTGTCTCTGTTGCTGAATGAGCTAGGACGCTATTCAACTCTAATCTAAGAGAGACTCACTAACTTCATGTAGGAACACCGTTACTTTGTCTCCTAACTCATTTTCCTAACAAGACAACCTTAATGATAAGATGCACACTGTTTTCAATGCATTTCTTGCTAAAAGAGCTAAGATCGTGATTGTCTCTGTTGCTGAATGAGCTAGGACGCTATCCAACTCTAATCTAAGAAAGACTCACTAACTTCATGTAGGAACACCGTTACTTTGTCTCCTAACTCATTTTCCTAACCAGACAACCTCAATGATAAGACGCACACTGTTTTCAATGCATTTCTTGCTAAAAGAGCTAAGATCGTGATTGTCTCTGTTGCTGAATGAGCTAGGACACTATTCAACTCTAATCTAGGAGAGACTCACTAACTTCATGTAGGAACACCGTTACTTTGTCTCCTAACTCATTTTCCTAACAAGACAACCTCAATGATAAGACGCACACTGTTTTCAATGCATTTCTTGCTAAAAGAGCTAAGATCGTGATTGTCTCTGTTGCTGAATGAGCTAGGACGCTATCCAGCTCTAATCTAAGAAAGACTCACTAACTTCATGTAGGAACACCGTTACTTTGTCTCCTAACTCATTTTCCTAACCAGACAACCTCAATGATAAGACGCACACTGTTTTCAATGCATTTCTTGCTAAAAGAGCTAAGATCGTGATTGTCTCTGTTGCTGAATGAGCTAGGACGCTATTCAACTCTAATCTAAGAGAGACTCACTAACTTCATGTAGGAACACCGTTACTTTGTCTCCTAACTCATTTTCCTAACAAGACAACCTCAATGATAAGACGCACACTGTTTTCAACGCATTTCTTGGTAAAAGAGCTAAGATCGTGATTGTCTCTGTTGCTGAATGAGCTAGGACGCTATTTAATTCTAATCTAAGAGAGACTCACTAACTTCATGAAGGAACACCGTTACTTTGTCTCCTAACTCATTTTCCTAACCAGACAACCTCAATGATAAGACGCACACTGTTTTCAATGCATTTCTTGCTAAAAGAGCTAAGATCGTGATTGTCTCTGTTGCTGAATGAGCTAGGACGCTATTCAACTCTAATCTAAGAGAGACTCACTAACTTCATGTAGGAACACCGTTACTTTGTCTCCTAACTCATTTTCCTAACAAGACAACCTCAATGATAAGACGCACACTGTTTTCAATGCATTTCTTGTTAAAGAGCTAAGATCGTGATTGTCTCTGTTGCTGAATGAGCTAGGACGCTATTCAACTCTAATCTAAGAGAGACTCACTAACTTCATGTAGGAACACCGTTACTTTGTCTCCTATTTCATTTTCCTAACAAGACAACCTCAATGATAAGACGCACACTGTTTTCAATGCATTTCTTGCTAAAAGAGCTAAGATCGTGATTGTCTCTGTTGCTGAATGAGCTAGGACGCTATTCAACTCTAATCTAGGAGAGACTCACTAACTTCATGTAGGAACACCGTTACTTTGTCTCCTAACTCATTTCCTAACAAGACAACCTCAATGATAAGACGCACACTGTTTTCAATGCATTTCTTGCTAAAAGAGCTAAGATTGTGATTGTCTCTGTTGCTGAATGAGCTTGGACGCTATTCAACTCTAATCTAGGAGAGACTCACTAACTTCATGTAGGAACACCGTTACTTTGTCTCCTAACTCATTTTCCTAACAAAACAACCTCAATGATAAGACGCACACTGTTTTCAATGCATTTCTTGCTAAAAGAGCTAAGATCGTGATTGTCTCTGTTGCTGAATGAGCTAGGACGCTATTCAACTCTAATCTAGGAGAGACTCACTAACTTCATGTAGGAACACCGTTACTTTGTCTCCTAACTCATTTTCCTAACAAGACAACCTCAATGATAAGACGCACACTGTTTTCAATGCATTTCTTGCTAAAAGAGCTAAGATCGTGATTGTCTCTGTTGCTGAATGAGCTAGGACGCTATTCAACTCTAATCTAAGAGAGACTCACTAACTTCATGTAGGAACACCGTTACTTTGTCTCCTAACTCATTTTCCTAACAGGACAACCTCAATGATAAGACGCACACTGTTTTCAATGCATTTCTTGCTAAAAGAGCTAAAATTGTGATTGTCTCTGTTGCTGAATGAGCTAGGACGCTATTCAACTCTAATCTAGGAGAGACTCACTAACTTCATGTAGGAACACCATTACTTTGTCTCATTATTCATTTTCCTAACAAGACAACCTCAATGATAAGACGCACACTGTTTTCAATGCATTTCTTGCTAAAAGGGCTAAGTTCGTGATTGTCTCTGTTGCTGAATGAGCTAGGACGCTATTCAACTCTAATCTAAGAGAGACTCACTAACTTCATGTAGGAACACCGTTACTTTGTCTCCTAACTCATTTTCCTAACCAGACAACCTCAATGATAAGACGCACACTGTTTTCAATGCATTTCTTGCTAAAAGAGCTAAGATCGTGATTGTCTCTGTTGCTGAATGAGCTAGGACGCTATTCAACTCTAATCTAGGAGAGACTCACTAACTTCATGTAGGAACACCGTTACTTTGTCTCCTAACTCATTTTCCTAACAAGACAACCTCAATGATAAGACGCACACTATTTTCAATGCATTTCTTGCTAAAAGGGCTAAGATCGTGATTGTCTCTGTTGCTGAATGAGCTAGGACGCTATTCAACTCTAATCTAAGAGAGACTCACTAACTTCATGTAGGAACACCGTTACTTTGTCTCCTAACTCATTTTCCTAACAAGACAACCTCAATGATAAGACGCACACTGTTTTCAATGCATTTCTTGCTAAAAGAGCTAAGATCGTGATTGTCTCTGTTGCTGAATGAGCTAGGACGCTATTCAACTCTAATCTAAGAGAGACTCACTAACTTCATGTAGGAACACCGTTACTTTGTCTCCTAACTCATTTTCCTAACAAGACAACCTCAATGATAAGACGCACACTGTTTTCAATGCATTTCTTGCTAAAAGAGCTAAGATCGTGATTGTCTCTGTTGCTGAATGAGCTAGGACGCTATTCAACTCTAATCTAGGAGAGACTCACTAACTTCATGTAGGAACACCGTTACTTTGTCTCCTAACTCATTTTCCTAACAAGACAACCTCAATGATAAGACGCACACTGTTTTCAATGCATTTCTTGCTAAAAGAGCTAAGATCGTGATTGTCTCTGTTGCTGAATGAGCTAGGACGCTATTCAACTCTAATCTAAGAGAGACTCACTAACTTCATGTAGGAACACCGTTACTTTGTCTCCTAACTCATTTTCCTAACAAGACAACCTCAATGATAAGACGCACACTGTTTTCAATGCATTTCTTGCTAAAAGAGCTAAGATCGTGATTGTCTCTGTTGCTGAATGAGCTAGGACGCTATTCAACTCTAATCTAAGAGAGACTCACTAACTTCATGTAGGAACACCGTTACTTTGTCTCCTAACTCATTTTCCTAACAAGACAACCTCAATGATAAGACGCACACTGTTTTCAATGCATTTCTTGCTAAAAGAGCTAAGATCGTGATTGTCTCTGTTGCTGAATGAGCTAGGACGCTATTCAACTCTAATCTAGGAGAGACTCACTAACTTCATGTAGGAACACCGTTACTTTGTCTCCTAACTCATTTTCCTAACAAGACAACCTCAATGATAAGACGCACACTGTTTTCAATGCATTTCTTGCTAAAAGAGCTAAGATCGTGATTGTCTCTGTTGCTGAATGAGCTAGGACGCTATTCAACTCTAATCTAAGAGAGACTCACTAACTTCATGTAGGAACACCGTTACTTTGTCTCCTAACTCATTTTCCTAACAAGACAACCTCAATGATAACACGCACACTGTTTTCAACGCATTTCTTGGTAAAAGAGCTAAGATCGTGATTGTCTCTGTTGCTGAATGAGCTAGGACGCTATTTAACTCTAATCTAAGAGAGACTCACTAACTTCATGTAGGAACACCGTTACTTTGTCTCCTAACTCATTTTCCTAACAAAACAACCTCAATGATAAGACGCACACTGTTTTCAATGCATTTCTTGCTAAAAGAGCTAAGATTGTGATTGTCTCTGTTGCTGAATGAGCTAGGACGCTATTCAACTCTAATCTAGGAGAGACTCACTAACTTCATGTAGGAACACCGTTACTTTGTCTCCTAACTCATTTTCCTAACAAAACAACCTCAATGATAAGACGCACACTGTTTTCATTGCATTTCTTGCTAAAAGAGCTAAAATTGTGATTGTCTCTGTTGCTGAATGAGCTAGGACGCTATTCAACTCTAATCTAGGAGAGACTCACTAACTTCATGTAGGAACACCGTTACTTTGTCTCCTAACTCATTTTCCTAACAAAACAACCTCAATGATAAGACGCACACTGTTTTCATTGCATTTCTTGCTAAAAGAGCTAAAATTGTGATTGTCTCTGTTGCTGAATGAGCTAGGACGCTATTCAACTCTAATCTAGGAGAGACTCACTAACTTCATGTAGGAACACCATTACTTTGTCTCCTTATTCATTTTCCTAACAAGACAACCTCAATGATAAGACGCACACTGTTTTCAATGCATTTCTTGCTAAAAGGGCTAAGATCGTGATTGTCTCTGTTGCTGAATGAGCTAGGACGCTATTCAACTCTAATCTAAGAGAGACTCACTAACTTCATGTAGGAACACCGTTACTTTGTCTCCTAACTCATTTTCCTAACAAGACAACCTCAATGATAAGACGCACACTGTTTTCAATGCATTTCTTGCTAAAAGAGCTAAGATCGTGATTGTCTCTGTTGCTGAATGAGCTAGGACGCTATTCAACTCTAATCTAAGAGAGACTTACTAACTTCATGTAGGAACACCGTTACTTTGTCTCCTAACTCATTTTCCTAACAAGACAACCTCAATGATAAGACGCACACTGTTTTCATTGCATTTCTTCCTAAAAGAGCTAAGATCGTGATTGTCTCTGTTGCTGAATGAGCTAGGACGCTATTCAACTCTAATCTAGGAGAGACTCACTAACTTCATGTAGGAACACCGTTACTTTGTCTCCTAACTCATTTTCCTAACAAGACAACCTCAATGATAAGACGCACACTGTTTTCAATGCATTTCTTGCTAAAAGAGCTAAGATCGTGATTGTCTCTGTTGCTGAATGAGCTAGGACGCTATTCAACTCTAATCTAGGAGAGACTCACTAACTTCATGTAGGAACACCGTTACTTTGTCTCCTAACTCATTTTCCTAACAAGACAACCTCAATGATAAGACGCACACTGTTTTCAATTCATTTCTTGCTAAAAGAGCTAAGATCGTGATTGTCTCTGTTGCTGAATGAGCTAGGACGCTATTCAACTCTAATCTAAGAGAGACTCACTAACTTCATGTAGGAACACCGTTACTTTGTCTCCTAACTCATTTTCCTAACAAGACAACCTCAATGATAAGACGCACACTGTTTTCAATGTATTTCTTGCTAAAAGAGCTAAGATCGTGATTGTCTCTGTTGCTGAATGATCAAGGACGCTATTCAACTCTAATCTAGGAGAGACTCCCTAACTTCATGTAGGAACACCGTTACTTTGTCTCCTAACTCATTTTCCTAACAAGACAACCTCAATGATAAGACGCACACTGTTTTCAATGCATTTCTTGCTAAAAGAGCTAAGATCGTGATTGTCTCTGTTGCTGAATGAGCTAGGACGCTATTCAACTCTAATCTAAGAGAGACTCACTAACTTCATGTAGGAACACCGTTACTTTGTCTCCTAACTCATTTTCCTAACAAGACAACCTCAATGATAAGACGCACACTGTTTTCAACGCATTTCTTGGTAAAAGAGCTAAGATCGTGATTGTCTCTGTTGCTGAATGAGCTAGGACGCTATTCAACTCTAATCTAAGAGAGACTCACTAACTTCATGTAGGAACACCGTTACTTTGTCTCCTAACTCATTTTCCTAACAAGACAACCTCAATGATAAGACGCACACTGTTTTCAATGCATTTCTTGCTAAAAGAGCTAAGATTGTGATTGTCTCTGTTGCTGAATGAGCTAGGACGCTATTCAACTCTAATCTAGGAGAGACTCACTAACTTCATGTAGGAACACCGTTACTTTGTCTCCTAACTCATTTTCCTAACAAAACAACCTCAATGATAAGACGCACACTGTTTTCAATGCATTTCTTGCTAAAAGAGCTAAGATTGTGATTGTCTCTGTTGCTGAATGAGCTAGGACGCTATTCAACTCTAATCTAGGAGAGACTCACTAACTTCATGTAGGAACACCGTTACTTTGTCTCCTAACTCATTTTCCTAACAAAACAACCTCAATGATAAGACGCACACTGTTTTCATTGCATTTCTTGCTAAAAGAGCTAAAATTGTGATTGTCTCTGTTGCTGAATGAGCTAGGACGCTATTCAACTCTAATCTAGGAGAGACTCACTAACTTCATGTAGGAACACCGTTACTTTGTCTCCTAACTCATTTTCCTAACAAAACAACCTCAATGATAAGACGCACACTGTTTTCATTGCATTTCTTGCTAAAAGAGCTAAAATTGTGATTGTCTCTGTTGCTGAATGAGCTAGGACGCTATTCAACTCTAATCTAGGAGAGACTCACTAACTTCATGTAGGAACACCATTACTTTGTCTCCTTATTCATTTTCCTAACAAGACAACCTCAATGATAAGACGCACACTGTTTTCAATGCATTTCTTGCTAAAAGGGCTAAGATCGTGATTGTCTCTGTTGCTGAATGAGCTAGGACGCTATTCAACTCTAATCTAAGAGAGACTCACTAACTTCATGTAGGAACACCGTTACTTTGTCTCCTAACTCATTTTCCTAACAAGACAACCTCAATGATAAGACGCACACTGTTTTCAATGCATTTCTTGCTAAAAGAGCTAAGATCGTGATTGTCTCTGTTGCTGAATGAGCTAGGACGCTATTCAACTGTAATCTAAGAGAGACTTACTAACTTCATGTAGGAACACCGTTACTTTGTCTCCTAACTCATTTTCCTAACAAGACAACCTCAATGATAAGACGCACACTGTTTTCAATGCATTTCTTGCTAAAAGAGCCCTAACTCATTTTCCTAACAAGACAACCTCAATGATAAGACGCACACTGTTTTCAATGCATTTCTTGCTAAAAGAGCTAAGATTGTGATTGTCTCTGTTGCTGAATGAGCTAGGACGCTATTCAACTCTAATCTAGGAGAGACTCACTAACTTCATGTAGGAACACCGTTACTTTGTCTCCTAACTCATTTTCCTAACAAGACAACCTCAATGATAAGACGCACACTGTTTTCAATGCATTTCTTGCTAAAAGAGCTAAGATCGTGATTGTCTCTGTTGCTGAATGAGCTAGGACGCTATTCAACTCTAATCTAAGAGAGACTCACTAACTTCATGTAGGAACACCGTTACTTTGTCTCCTAACTCATTTTCCTAACAAGACAACCTCAATGATAAGACGCACACTGTTTTCAATGCATTTCTTGCTAAAAGAGCTAAGATCGTGATTGTCTCTGTTGCTGAATGAGCTAGGACGCTATTCAACTCTAATCTAGGAGAGACTCACTAACTTCATGTAGGAACACCGTTACTTTGTCTCCTAACTCATTTTCCTAACAAGACAACCTCAATGATAAGACGCACACTGTTTTCAATGCATTTCTTGCTAAAAGAGCTAAGATCGTGATTGTCTCTGTTGCTGAATGAGCTAGGACGCTATTCAACTCTAATCTAAGAGAGACTCACTAACTTCATGTAGGAACACCGTTACTTTGTCTCCTAACTCATTTTCCTAACAAGACAACCTCAATGATAAGACGCACACTGTTTTCAATGCATTTCTTGTTAAAGAGCTAAGATCGTGATTGTCTCTGTTGCTGAATGAGCTAGGACGCTATTCAACTCTAATCTAAGAGAGACTCACTAACTTCATGTAGAAACACCGTTACTTTGTCTCCGAACTCATTTTCCTAACCAGACAACCTCAATGATAAGACGCACACTGTTTTCAACGCATTTCTTGGTAAAAGAGCTAAGATCGTGATTGTCTCTGTTGCTGAATGAGCTAGGACGCTATTTAACTCTAATCTAAGAGAGACTCACTAACTTCATGAAGGAACACCGTTACTTTGTCTCCTAACTCATTTTCCTAACAAGACAACCTCAATGATAAGACGCACACTGTTTTCAATGCATTTCTTAGTAAAAGAGCTAAGATCGTGATTGTCTCTGTTGCTGAATGAGCTAGGACGCTATTCAACTCTAATCTAAGAGAGACTCACTAACTTCATGTAGGAACACCGTTACTTTGTCTCCTAACTCATTTTCCTAACAAGACAACCTCAATGATAAGACGCACACTGTTTTCAATGCATTTCTTGCTAAAAGAGCTAAGATCGTGATTGTCTCTGTTGCTGAATGAGCTAGGACGCTATTCAACTCTAATCTAAGAGAGACTCACTAACTTCATGTAGGAACACCGTTACTTTGTCTCCTAACTCATTTTCCTAACAAGACAACCTCAATGATAAGACGCACACTGTTTTCAATGCATTTCTTGCTAAAAGAGCTAAGATCGTGATTGTCTCTGTTGCTGAATGAGCTAGGACGCTATTCAACTCTAATCTAAGAGAGACTCACTAACTTCATGTAGGAACACCGTTACTATGTCTCCTAACTCATTTTCCTAACAAGACAACCTCAATGATAAGACGCACACTGTTTTCAATGCATTTCTTGCTAAAAGAGCTAAGATCGTGATTGTCTCTGTTGCTGAATGAGCTAGGACGCTATTCAACTCTAATCTAGGAGAGACTCACTAACTTCATGTAGGAACACCGTTACTTTGTCTCCTAACTCATTTTCCTAACAAGACAACCTCAATGATAAGACGCACACTGTTTTCAATGCATTTCTTGCTAAAAGAGCTAAGATTGTGATTGTCTCTGTTGCTGAATGAGCTAGGACGCTATTCAACTCTAATCTAGGAGAGACTCACTAACTTCATGTAGGAACACCGTTACTTTGTCTCCTAACTCATTTTCCTAACAAGACAACCTCAATGATAAGACGCACACTGTTTGCAATGCATTTCTTGCTAAAAGAGCCCTAACTCATTTTCCTAACAAGACAACCTCAATGATAAGACGCACACTGTTTTCAATGCATTTCTTGCTAAAAGAGCCCTAACTCATTTTCCTAACAAGACAACCTCAATGATAAGACGCACACTGTTTTCAATGCATTTCTTGCTAAAAGAGCTAAGATTGTGATTGTCTCTGTTGCTGAATGAGCTAGGACGCTATTCAACTCTAATCTAGGAGAGACTCACTAACTTCATGTAGGAACACCGTTACTTTGTCTCCTAACTCATTTTCCTAACAAAACAACCTCAATGATAAGACGCACACTGTTTTCAATGCATTTCTTGCTAAAAGAGCTAAGATTGTGATTGTCTCTGTTGCTGAATGAGCTAGGACGCTATTCAACTCTAATCTAGGAGAGACTCACTAACTTCATGTAGGAACACCGTTACTTTGTCTCCTAACTCATTTTCCTAACAAAACAACCTCAATGATAAGACGCACACTGTTTTCAATGTATTTCTTGCTAAAAGAGCTAAGATCGTGATTGTCTCTGTTGCTGAATGAGCTAGGACGCTATTCAACTCTAATCTAAGAGAGACTCACTAACTTCATGTAGGAACACCGTTACTTTGTCTCCTAACTCATTTTCCTAACAAGACAACCTCAATGATAAGACGCACACTGTTTTCAATGCATTTCTTGGTAAAAGAGCTAAGATCGTGATTGTCTCTGTTGCTGAATGAGCTAGGACGCTATTCAACTCTAATCTAGGAGAGACTCACTAACTTCATGTAGGAACACCGTTACTTTGTCTCCTAACTCATTTTCCTAACAAGACAACCTCAATGATAAGACGCACACTGTTTTCAATGCATTTCTTGGTAAAAGAGCTAAGATTGTGATTGTCTCTGTTGCTGAATGAGCTAGGACGCTATTCAACTCTAATCTAAGAGAGACTCACTAACTTCATGAAGGAACACCGTTACTTTGTCTCCTAACTCATTTTCCTAACCAGACCACCTCAATGATAAGACGCACACTGTTTTCAATGCATTTCTTACTAAAAGAGCTAAGATCGTGATTGTCTCTGTTGCTGAATGAGCTAGGACGCTATTCAACTCTAATCTAAGAGAGACTCACTAACTTCATGTAGGAACACCGTTACTTTGTCTCCTAACTCATTTTCCTAACAAGACAACCTCAATGATAAGACGCACACTGTTTTCAATGCATTTCTTGCTAAAAGAGCTAAGATCGTGATTGTCTCTGTTGCTGAATGAGCTAGGACGCTATTCAACTCTAATCTAGGAGAGACTCACTAACTTCATGTAGGAACACCGTTACTTTGTCTCCTAACTCATTTTCCTAACAAGACAACCTCAATGATAAGACGCACACTGTTTTCAATGCATTTCTTGCTAAAAGAGCTAAGATCGTGATTGTCTCTGTTGCTGAATGAGCTAGGACGCTATTCAACTCTAATCTAAGAGAGACTCACTAACTTCATGTAGGAACACCGTTACTTTGTCTCCTAACTCATTTTCCTAACCAGACAACCTCAATGATAAGACGCACACTGTTTTCAACGCATTTCTTGGTAAAAGAGCTAAGATCGTGATTGTCTCTGTTGCTGAATGAGCTAGGACGCTATTCAACTCTAATCTAAGAGAGACTCACTAACTTCATGAAGGAACACCGTTACTTTGTCTCCTAACTCATTTTCCTAACCAGACAACCTCAATGATAAGACGCACACTGTTTTCAATGCATTTCTTACTAAAAGAGCTAAGATCGTGATTGTCTCTGTTGCTGAATGAGCTAGGACGCTATTCAACTCTAATCTAAGAGAGACTCACTAACTTCATGTAGGAACACCGTTACTTTGTCTCCTAACTCATTTTCCTAACAAGACAACCTCAATGATAAGACGCACACTGTTTTCAATGCATTTCTTACTAAAAGAGCTAAGATCGTGATTGTCTCTGTTGCTAAATGAGCTAGGACGCTATTCATCTCTAATCTAAGAGAGACTCACTAACTTCATGTAGGAACACCGTTACTTTGTCTCCTAACTCATTTTCCTAACCAGACAACCTCAATGATAAGACGCACACTGTTTTCAACGCATTTCTTGGTAAAAGAGCTAAGATCGTGATTGTCTCTGTTGCTGAATGAGCTAGGACGCTATTCAACTCTAATCTAAGAGAGACTCACTAACTTCATGAAGGAACACCGTTACTTTGTCTCCTAACTCATTTTCCTAACCAGACAACCTCAATGATAAGACGCACACTGTTTTCAATGCATTTCTTACTAAAAGAGCTAAGATCGTGATTGTCTCTGTTGCTGAATGAGCTAGGACGCTATTCAACTCTAATCTAAGAGAGACTCACTAACTGCATGTAGGAACACCGTTACTTTGTCTCCTAACTCATTTTCCTAACAAGACAACCTCAATGATAAGACGCACACTGTTTTCAATGCATTTCTTGCTAAAAGAGCTAAGATCGTGATTGTCTCTGTTGCTGAATGAGCTAGGACGCTATCCAACTCTAATCTAAGAAAGACTCGCTAACTTCATGTAGGAACACCGTTACTTTGTCTCCTAACTCATTTTCCTAACCAGACAACCTCAATGATAAGACGCACACTGTTTTCAATGCATTTCTTGGTAAAAGAGCTAAGATCGTGATTGTCTCTGTTGCTGAATGAGCTAGGACGCTATTCAACTCTAATCTAGGAGAGACTCACTTACTTCATGTAGGAACACCGTTACTTTGTCTCCTAACTCATTTTCCTAACAAGACAACCTCAATGATAAGACGCACACTGTTTTCAATGCATTTCTTGCTAAAAGAGCTAAGATCGTGATTGTCTCTGTTGCTGAATGAGCTAGGACGCTATCCAACTCTAATCTAAGAGAGACTCACTAACTTCATGTAGGAACACCGTTACTTTGTCTCCTAACTCATTTTCCTAACCAGACAACCTCAATGATAAGACGCACACTGTTTTCAACGCATTTCTTGGTAAAAGAGCTAAGATCGTGATTGTCTCTGTTGCTGAATGAGCTAGGACGCTATTCAACTCTAATCTAGAAGAGACTCACTTACTTCATGTAGGAACACCGTTACTTTGTCTCCTAACTCATTTTCCTAACCAGACAACCTCAATGATAAGACGCACACTGTTTTCAATGCATTTCTTGCTAAAAGAGCTAAGATCGTGATTGTCTCTGTTGCTGAATGAGCTAGGACGCTATTCAACTCTAATCTAGGAGAGACTCACTAACTTCATGTAGGAACACCATTACTTTGTCTCCTTATTCATTTTCCTAACAAGACAACCTCAATGATAAGACGCACACTGTTTTCAATGCATTTCTTGCTAAAAGGGCTAAGATCGTGATTGTCTCTGTTGCTGAATGAGCTAGGACGCTATTCAACTCTAATCTAAGAGAGACTCACTAACTTCATGTAGGAACACCGTTACTTTGTCTCCTAACTCATTTTCCTAACAAGACAACCTCAATGATAAGACGCACACTGTTTTCAATGCATTTCTTGCTAAAAGAGCTAAGATCGTGATTGTCTCTGTTGCTGAATGAGCTAGGACGCTATTCAACTCTAATCTAGGAGAGACTCACTAACTTCATGTAGGAACACCGTTACTTTGTCTCCTAACTCATTTTCCTAACAAGACAACCTCAATGATAAGACGCACACTGTTTTCAATGCATTTCTTGCTAAAAGAGCTAAGATTGTGATTGTCTCTGTTGCTGAATGAGCTAGGACGCTATTCAACTCTAATCTAGGAGAGACTCACTAACTTCATGTAGGAACACCGTTACTTTGTCTCCTAACTCATTTTCCTAACAAGACAACCTCAATGATAAGACGCACACTGTTTTCAATGCATTTCTTGGTAAAAGAGCTAAGATCGTGATTGTCTCTGTTGCTGAATGAGCTAGGACGCTATTCAACTCTAATCTAGGAGAGACTCACTAACTTCATGTAGGAACACCGTGACTTTGTCTCCTAACTCATTTTCCTAACAAGACAACCTCAATGATAAGACGCACACTGTTTTCAATGCATTTCTTGGTAAAAGAGCTAAGATTGTGATTGTCTCTGTTGCTGAATGAGCTAGGACGCTATTCAACTCTAATCTAATAGAGACTCACTAACTTCATGAAGGAACACCGTTACTTTGTCTCCTAACTCATTTTCCTAACCAGACCACCTCAATGATAAGACGCACACTGTTTTCAATGCATTTCTTACTAAAAGAGCTAAGATCGTGATTGTCTCTGTTGCTGAATGAGCTAGGACGCTATTCAACTCTAATCTAAGAGAGACTCACTAACTTCATGTAGGAACACCGTTACTTTGTCTCCTAACTCATTTTCCTAACAAGACAACCTCAATGATAAGACGCACACTGTTTTCAATGCATTTCTTGGTAAAAGAGCTAAGATCGTGATTGTCTCTGTTGCTGAATGAGCTAGGACGCTATTCAACTCTAATCTAGGAGAGACTCACTAACTTCATGTAGGAACACCGTTACTTTGTCTCCTAACTCATTTTCCTAACAAGACAACCTCAATGATAAGACGCACACTGTTTTCAATGCATTTCTTGCTAAAAGAGCTAAGATTGTGATTGTCTCTGTTGCTGAATGAGCTAGGACGCTATTCAACTCTAATCTAGGAGAGACTCACTAACTTCATGTAGGAACACCGTTACTTTGTCTCCTAACTCATTTTCCTAACAAGACAACCTCAATGATAAGACGCACACTGTTTTCAATGCATTTCTTGCTAAAAGAGCTAAGATCGTGATTGTCTCTGTTGCTGAATGAGCTAGGACGCTATTCAACTCTAATCTAAGAGAGACTCACTAACTTCATGTAGGAACACCGTTACTTTGTCTCCTAACTCATTTTCCTAACCAGACAACCTCAATGATAAGACGCACACTGTTTTCAACGCATTTCTTGGTAAAAGAGCTAAGATCGTGATTGTCTCTGTTGCTGAATGAGCTAGGACGCTATTCAACTCTAATCTAAGAGAGACTCACTAACTTCATGAAGGAACACCGTTACTTTGTCTCCTAACTCATTTTCCTAACCAGACAACCTCAATGATAAGACGCACACTGTTTTCAATGCATTTCTTACTAAAAGAGCTAAGATCGTGATTGTCTCTGTTGCTGAATGAGCTAGGACGCTATTCAACTCTAATCTAAGAGAGACTCACTAACTTCATGTAGGAACACCGTTACTTTGTCTCCTAACTCATTTTCCTAACAAGACAACCTCAATGATAAGACGCACACTGTTTTCAATGCATTTCTTGCTAAAAGAGCTAAGATCGTGATTGTCTCTGTTGCTGAATGAGCTAGGACGCTATTCAACTCTAATCTAGGAGAGACTCACTAACTTCATGTAGGAACACCGTTACTTTGTCTCCTAACTCATTTTCCTAACAAGACAACCTCAATGATAAGACGCACACTGTTTTCAATGCATTTCTTACTAAAAGAGCTAAGATCGTGATTGTCTCTGTTGCTAAATGAGCTAGGACGCTATTCATCTCTAATCTAAGAGAGACTCACTAACTTCATGTAGGAACACCGTTACTTTGTCTCCTAACTCATTTTCCTAACCAGACAACCTCAATGATAAGACGCACACTGTTTTCAACGCATTTCTTGGTAAAAGAGCTAAGATCGTGATTGTCTCTGTTGCTGAATGAGCTAGGACGCTATTCAACTCTAATCTAAGAGAGACTCACTAACTTCATGAAGGAACACCGTTACTTTGTCTCCTAACTCATTTTCCTAACCAGACAACCTCAATGATAAGACGCACACTGTTTTCAATGCATTTCTTACTAAAAGAGCTAAGATCGTGATTGTCTCTGTTGCTGAATGAGCTAGGACGCTATTCAACTCTAATCTAAGAGAGACTCACTAACTGCATGTAGGAACACCGTTACTTTGTCTCCTAACTCATTTTCCTAACAAGACAACCTCAATGATAAGACGCACACTGTTTTCAATGCATTTCTTGCTAAAAGAGCTAAGATCGTGATTGTCTCTGTTGCTGAATGAGCTAGGACGCTATCCAACTCTAATCTAAGAAAGACTCGCTAACTTCATGTAGGAACACCGTTACTTTGTCTCCTAACTCATTTTCCTAACCAGACAACCTCAATGATAAGACGCACACTGTTTTCAATGCATTTCTTGGTAAAAGAGCTAAGATCGTGATTGTCTCTGTTGCTGAATGAGCTAGGACGCTATTCAACTCTAATCTAGGAGAGACTCACTAACTTCATGTAGGAACACCGTTACTTTGTCTCCTAACTCATTTTCCTAACAAGACAACCTCAATGATAAGACGCACACTGTTTTCAATGCATTTCTTGCTAAAAGAGCTAAGATTGTGATTGTCTCTGTTGCTGAATGAGCTAGGACGCTATTCAACTCTAATCTAGGAGAGACTCACTAACTTCATGTAGGAACACCGTTACTTTGTCTCCTAACTCATTTTCCTAACAAGACAACCTCAATGATAAGACGCACACTGTTTTCAATGCATTTCTTGCTAAAAGAGCCCTAACTCATTTTCCTAACAAGACAACCTCAATGATAAGACGCACACTGTTTTCAATGCATTTCTTGCTAAAAGAGCTAAGATCGTGATTGTCTCTGTTGCTGAATGAGCTAGGACGCTATTCAACTCTAATCTAGGAGAGACTCACTAACTTCATGTAGGAACACCGTTACTTTGTCTCCTAACTCATTTTCCTAACAAGACAACCTCAATGATAAGACGCACACTGTTTTCAATGCATTTCTTACTAAAAGAGCTAAGATCGTGATTGTCTCTGTTGCTAAATGAGCTAGGACGCTATTCATCTCTAATCTAAGAGAGACTCACTAACTTCATGTAGGAACACCGTTACTTTGTCTCCTAACTCATTTTCCTAACCAGACAACCTCAATGATAAGACGCACACTGTTTTCAACGCATTTCTTGGTAAAAGAGCTAAGATCGTGATTGTCTCTGTTGCTGAATGAGCTAGGACGCTATTCAACTCTAATCTAAGAGAGACTCACTAACTTCATGAAGGAACACCGTTACTTTGTCTCCTAACTCATTTTCCTAACCAGACAACCTCAATGATAAGACGCACACTGTTTTCAATGCATTTCTTACTAAAAGAGCTAAGATCGTGATTGTCTCTGTTGCTGAATGAGCTAGGACGCTATTCAACTCTAATCTAAGAGAGACTCACTAACTGCATGTAGGAACACCGTTACTTTGTCTCCTAACTCATTTTCCTAACAAGACAACCTCAATGATAAGACGCACACTGTTTTCAATGCATTTCTTGCTAAAAGAGCTAAGATCGTGATTGTCTCTGTTGCTGAATGAGCTAGGACGCTATCCAACTCTAATCTAAGAAAGACTCGCTAACTTCATGTAGGAACACCGTTACTTTGTCTCCTAACTCATTTTCCTAACCAGACAACCTCAATGATAAGACGCACACTGTTTTCAATGCATTTCTTGGTAAAAGAGCTAAGATCGTGATTGTCTCTGTTGCTGAATGAGCTAGGACGCTATTCAACTCTAATCTAGGAGAGACTCACTTACTTCATGTAGGAACACCGTTACTTTGTCTCCTAACTCATTTTCCTAACAAGACAACCTCAATGATAAGACGCACACTGTTTTCAATGCATTTCTTGCTAAAAGAGCTAAGATCGTGATTGTCTCTGTTGCTGAATGAGCTAGGACGCTATCCAACTCTAATCTAAGAGAGACTCACTAACTTCATGTAGGAACACCGTTACTTTGTCTCCTAACTCATTTTCCTAACCAGACAACCTCAATGATAAGACGCACACTGTTTTCAACGCATTTCTTGCTAAAAGAGCTAAGATCGTGATTGTCTCTGTTGCTGAATGAGCTAGGACGCTATTCAACTCTAATCTAGAAGAGACTCACTTACTTCATGTAGGAACACCGTTACTTTGTCTCCTAACTCATTTTCCTAACCAGACAACCTCAATGATAAGACGCACACTGTTTTCAATGCATTTCTTGCTAAAAGAGCTAAGATCGTGATTGTCTCTGTTGCTGAATGAGCTAGGACGCTATTCAACTCTAATCTAGGAGAGACTCACTAACTTCATGTAGGAACACCATTACTTTGTCTCCTTATTCATTTTCCTAACAAGACAACCTCAATGATAAGACGCACACTGTTTTCAATGCATTTCTTGCTAAAAGGGCTAAGATCGTGATTGTCTCTGTTGCTGAATGAGCTAGGACGCTATTCAACTCTAATCTAAGAGAGACTCACTAACTTCATGTAGGAACACCGTTACTTTGTCTCCTAACTCATTTTCCTAACAAGACAACCTCAATGATAAGACGCACACTGTTTTCAATGCATTTCTTGCTAAAAGAGCTAAGATCGTGATTGTCTCTGTTGCTGAATGAGCTAGGACGCTATTCAACTCTAATCTAGGAGAGACTCACTAACTTCATGTAGGAACACCGTTACTTTGTCTCCTAACTCATTTTCCTAACAAGACAACCTCAATGATAAGACGCACACTGTTTTCAATGCATTTCTTGCTAAAAGAGCTAAGATTGTGATTGTCTCTGTTGCTGAATGAGCTAGGACGCTATTCAACTCTAATCTAGGAGAGACTCACTAACTTCATGTAGGAACACCGTTACTTTGTCTCCTAACTCATTTTCCTAACAAGACAACCTCAATGATAAGACGCACACTGTTTTCAATGCATTTCTTGCTAAAAGAGCCCTAACTCATTTTCCTAACAAGACAACCTCAATGATAAGACGCACACTGTTTTCAATGCATTTCTTGCTAAAAGAGCTAAGATTGTGATTGTCTCTGTTGCTGAATGAGCTAGGACGCTATTCAACTCTAATCTAGGAGAGACTCACTAACTTCATGTAGGAACACCGTTACTTTGTCTCCTAACTCATTTTCCTAACAAGACAACCTCAATGATAAGACGCACACTGTTTTCAATGCATTTCTTGCTAAAAGAGCTAAGATCGTGATTGTCTCTGTTGCTGAATGAGCTAGGACGCTATTCAACTCTAATCTAAGAGAGACTCACTAACTTCATGTAGGAACACCGTTACTTTGTCTCCTAACTCATTTTCCTAACAAGACAACCTCAATGATAAGACGCACACTGTTTTCAATGCATTTCTTGCTAAAAGAGCTAAGATCGTGATTGTCTCTGTTGCTGAATGAGCTAGGACGCTATTCAACTCTAATCTAGGAGAGACTCACTAACTTCATGTAGGAACACCGTTACTTTGTCTCCTAACTCATTTTCCTAACAAGACAACCTCAATGATAAGACGCACACTGTTTTCAATGCATTTCTTGCTAAAAGAGCTAAGATCGTGATTGTCTCTGTTGCTGAATGAGCTAGGACGCTATTCAACTCTAATCTAAGAGAGACTCACTAACTTCATGTAGGAACACCGTTACTTTGTCTCCTAACTCATTTTCCTAACAAGACAACCTCAATGATAAGACGCACACTGTTTTCAATGCATTTCTTGTTAAAGAGCTAAGATCGTGATTGTCTCTGTTGCTGAATGAGCTAGGACGCTATTCAACTCTAATCTAAGAGAGACTCACTAACTTCATGTAGAAACACCGTTACTTTGTCTCCTAACTCATTTTCCTAACCAGACAACCTCAATGATAAGACGCACACTGTTTTCAATGCATTTCTTGCTAAAAGAGCTAAGATTGTGATTGTCTCTGTTGCTGAATGAGCTAGGACGCTATTCAACTCTAATCTAGGAGAGACTCACTAACTTCATGTAGGAACACCGTTACTTTGTCTCCTAACTCATTTTCCTAACAAGACAACCTCAATGATAAGACGCACACTGTTTTCAATGCATTTCTTGCTAAAAGAGCTAAGATCGTGATTGTCTCTGTTGCTGAATGAGCTAGGACGCTATTCAACTCTAATCTAAGAGAGACTCACTAACTTCATGTAGGAACACCGTTACTTTGTCTCCTAACTCATTTTCCTAACCAGACAACCTCAATGATAAGACGCACACTGTTTTCAACGCATTTCTTGGTAAAAGAGCTAAGATCGTGATTGTCTCTGTTGCTGAATGAGCTAGGACGCTATTCAACTCTAATCTAAGAGAGACTCACTAACTTCATGAAGGAACACCGTTACTTTGTCTCCTAACTCATTTTCCTAACCAGACAACCTCAATGATAAGACGCACACTGTTTTCAATGCATTTCTTACTAAAAGAGCTAAGATCGTGATTGTCTCTGTTGCTGAATGAGCTAGGACGCTATTCAACTCTAATCTAAGAGAGACTCACTAACTTCATGTAGGAACACCGTTACTTTGTCTCCTAACTCATTTTCCTAACAAGACAACCTCAATGATAAGACGCACACTGTTTTCAATGCATTTCTTGCTAAAAGAGCTAAGATCGTGATTGTCTCTGTTGCTGAATGAGCTAGGACGCTATTCAACTCTAATCTAGGAGAGACTCACTAACTTCATGTAGGAACACCGTTACTTTGTCTCCTAACTCATTTTCCTAACAAGACAACCTCAATGATAAGACGCACACTGTTTTCAATGCATTTCTTACTAAAAGAGCTAAGATCGTGATTGTCTCTGTTGCTAAATGAGCTAGGACGCTATTCATCTCTAATCTAAGAGAGACTCACTAACTTCATGTAGGAACACCGTTACTTTGTCTCCTAACTCATTTTCCTAACCAGACAACCTCAATGATAAGACGCACACTGTTTTCAACGCATTTCTTGGTAAAAGAGCTAAGATCGTGATTGTCTCTGTTGCTGAATGAGCTAGGACGCTATTCAACTCTAATCTAAGAGAGACTCACTAACTTCATGAAGGAACACCGTTACTTTGTCTCCTAACTCATTTTCCTAACCAGACAACCTCAATGATAAGACGCACACTGTTTTCAATGCATTTCTTACTAAAAGAGCTAAGATCGTGATTGTCTCTGTTGCTGAATGAGCTAGGACGCTATTCAACTCTAATCTAAGAGAGACTCACTAACTGCATGTAGGAACACCGTTACTTTGTCTCCTAACTCATTTTCCTAACAAGACAACCTCAATGATAAGACGCACACTGTTTTCAATGCATTTCTTGCTAAAAGAGCTAAGATCGTGATTGTCTCTGTTGCTGAATGAGCTAGGACGCTATCCAACTCTAATCTAAGAAAGACTCGCTAACTTCATGTAGGAACACCGTTACTTTGTCTCCTAACTCATTTTCCTAACCAGACAACCTCAATGATAAGACGCACACTGTTTTCAATGCATTTCTTGGTAAAAGAGCTAAGATCGTGATTGTCTCTGTTGCTGAATGAGCTAGGACGCTATTCAACTCTAATCTAGGAGAGACTCACTTACTTCATGTAGGAACACCGTTACTTTGTCTCCTAACTCATTTTCCTAACAAGACAACCTCAATGATAAGACGCACACTGTTTTCAATGCATTTCTTGCTAAAAGAGCTAAGATCGTGATTGTCTCTGTTGCTGAATGAGCTAGGACGCTATCCAACTCTAATCTAAGAGAGACTCACTAACTTCATGTAGGAACACCGTTACTTTGTCTCCTAACTCATTTTCCTAACCAGACAACCTCAATGATAAGACGCACACTGTTTTCAACGCATTTCTTGGTAAAAGAGCTAAGATCGTGATTGTCTCTGTTGCTGAATGAGCTAGGACGCTATTCAACTCTAATCTAGAAGAGACTCACTTACTTCATGAAGGAACACCGTTACTTTGTCTCCTAACTCATTTTCCTAACCAGACAACCTCAATGATAAGACGCACACTGTTTTCAATGCATTTCTTGCTAAAAGAGCTAAGATCGTGATTGTCTCTGTTGCTGAATGAGCTAGGACGCTATTCAACTCTAATCTAGGAGAGACTCACTAACTTCATGTAGGAACACCATTACTTTGTCTCCTTATTCATTTTCCTAACAAGACAACCTCAATGATAAGACGCACACTGTTTTCAATGCATTTCTTGCTAAAAGGGCTAAGATCGTGATTGTCTCTGTTGCTGAATGAGCTAGGACGCTATTCAACTCTAATCTAAGAGAGACTCACTAACTTCATGTAGGAACACCGTTACTTTGTCTCCTAACTCATTTTCCTAACAAGACAACCTCAATGATAAGACGCACACTGTTTTCAATGCATTTCTTGCTAAAAGAGCTAAGATCGTGATTGTCTCTGTTGCTGAATGAGCTAGGACGCTATTCAACTCTAATCTAGGAGAGACTCACTAACTTCATGTAGGAACACCGTTACTTTGTCTCCTAACTCATTTTCCTAACAAGACAACCTCAATGATAAGACGCACACTGTTTTCAATGCATTTCTTGCTAAAAGAGCTAAGATTGTGATTGTCTCTGTTGCTGAATGAGCTAGGACGCTATTCAACTCTAATCTAGGAGAGACTCACTAACTTCATGTAGGAACACCGTTACTTTGTCTCCTAACTCATTTTCCTAACAAGACAACCTCAATGATAAGACGCACACTGTTTTCAATGCATTTCTTGCTAAAAGAGCCCTAACTCATTTTCCTAACAAGACAACCTCAATGATAAGACGCACACTGTTTTCAATGCATTTCTTGCTAAAAGAGCTAAGATTGTGATTGTCTCTGTTGCTGAATGAGCTAGGACGCTATTCAACTCTAATCTAGGAGAGACTCACTAACTTCATGTAGGAACACCGTTACTTTGTCTCCTAACTCATTTTCCTAACAAGACAACCTCAATGATAAGACGCACACTGTTTTCAATGCATTTCTTGCTAAAAGAGCTAAGATCGTGATTGTCTCTGTTGCTGAATGAGCTAGGACGCTATTCAACTCTAATCTAAGAGAGACTCACTAACTTCATGTAGGAACACCGTTACTTTGTCTCCTAACTCATTTTCCTAACAAGACAACCTCAATGATAAGACGCACACTGTTTTCAATGCATTTCTTGCTAAAAGAGCTAAGATCGTGATTGTCTCTGTTGCTGAATGAGCTAGGACGCTATTCAACTCTAATCTAGGAGAGACTCACTAACTTCATGTAGGAACACCGTTACTTTGTCTCCTAACTCATTTTCCTAACAAGACAACCTCAATGATAAGACGCACACTGTTTTCAATGCATTTCTTGCTAAAAGAGCTAAGATCGTGATTGTCTCTGTTGCTGAATGAGCTAGGACGCTATTCAACTCTAATCTAAGAGAGACTCACTAACTTCATGTAGGAACACCGTTACTTTGTCTCCTAACTCATTTTCCTAACAAGACAACCTCAATGATAAGACGCACACTGTTTTCAATGCATTTCTTGTTAAAGAGCTAAGATCGTGATTGTCTCTGTTGCTGAATGAGCTAGGACGCTATTCAACTCTAATCTAAGAGAGACTCACTAACTTCATGTAGAAACACCGTTACTTTGTCTCCGAACTCATTTTCCTAACCAGACAACCTCAATGATAAGACGCACACTGTTTTCAACGCATTTCTTGGTAAAAGAGCTAAGATCGTGATTGTCTCTGTTGCTGAATGAGCTAGGACGCTATTTAACTCTAATCTAAGAGAGACTCACTAACTTCATGAAGGAACACCGTTACTTTGTCTCCTAACTCATTTTCCTAACAAGACAACCTCAATGATAAGACGCACACTGTTTTCAATGCATTTCTTAGTAAAAGAGCTAAGATCGTGATTGTCTCTGTTGCTGAATGAGCTAGGACGCTATTCAACTCTAATCTAAGAGAGACTCACTAACTTCATGTAGGAACACCGTTACTTTGTCTCCTAACTCATTTTCCTAACAAGACAACCTCAATGATAAGACGCACACTGTTTTCAATGCATTTCTTGCTAAAAGAGCTAAGATCGTGATTGTCTCTGTTGCTGAATGAGCTAGGACGCTATTCAACTCTAATCTAAGAGAGACTCACTAACTTCATGTAGGAACACCGTTACTTTGTCTCCTAACTCATTTTCCTAACAAGACAACCTCAATGATAAGACGCACACTGTTTTCAATGCATTTCTTGCTAAAAGAGCTAAGATCGTGATTGTCTCTGTTGCTGAATGAGCTAGGACGCTATTCAACTCTAATCTAAGAGAGACTCACTAACTTCATGTAGGAACACCGTTACTATGTCTCCTAACTCATTTTCCTAACAAGACAACCTCAATGATAAGACGCACACTGTTTTCAATGCATTTCTTGCTAAAAGAGCTAAGATCGTGATTGTCTCTGTTGCTGAATGAGCTAGGACGCTATTCAACTCTAATCTAGGAGAGACTCACTAACTTCATGTAGGAACACCGTTACTTTGTCTCCTAACTCATTTTCCTAACAAGACAACCTCAATGATAAGACGCACACTGTTTTCAATGCATTTCTTGCTAAAAGAGCTAAGATTGTGATTGTCTCTGTTGCTGAATGAGCTAGGACGCTATTCAACTCTAATCTAGGAGAGACTCACTAACTTCATGTAGGAACACCGTTACTTTGTCTCCTAACTCATTTTCCTAACAAAACAACCTCAATGATAAGACGCACACTGTTTTCAATGCATTTCTTGCTAAAAGAGCTAAGATTGTGATTGTCTCTGTTGCTGAATGAGCTAGGACGCTATTCAACTCTAATCTAGGAGAGACTCACTAACTTCATGTAGGAACACCGTTACTTTGTCTCCTAACTCATTTTCCTAACAAAACAACCTCAATGATAAGACGCACACTGTTTTCAATGTATTTCTTGCTAAAAGAGCTAAGATCGTGATTGTCTCTGTTGCTGAATGAGCTAGGACGCTATTCAACTCTAATCTAAGAGAGACTCACTAACTTCATGTAGGAACACCGTTACTTTGTCTCCTAACTCATTTTCCTAACAAGACAACCTCAATGATAAGACGCACACTGTTTTCAATGCATTTCTTGGTAAAAGAGCTAAGATCGTGATTGTCTCTGTTGCTGAATGAGCTAGGACGCTATTCAACTCTAATCTAGGAGAGACTCACTAACTTCATGTAGGAACACCGTTACTTTGTCTCCTAACTCATTTTCCTAACAAGACAACCTCAATGATAAGACGCACACTGTTTTCAATGCATTTCTTGGTAAAAGAGCTAAGATTGTGATTGTCTCTGTTGCTGAATGAGCTAGGACGCTATTCAACTCTAATCTAAGAGAGACTCACTAACTTCATGAAGGAACACCGTTACTTTGTCTCCTAACTCATTTTCCTAACCAGACCACCTCAATGATAAGACGCACACTGTTTTCAATGCATTTCTTGCTAAAAGAGCTAAGATCGTGATTGTCTCTGTTGCTGAATGAGCTAGGACGCTATTCAACTCTAATCTAGGAGAGACTCACTAACTTCATGTAGGAACACCGTTACTTTGTCTCCTAACTCATTTTCCTAACAAGACAACCTCAATGATAAGACGCACACTGTTTTCAATGCATTTCTTGCTAAAAGAGCTAAGATTGTGATTGTCTCTGTTGCTGAATGAGCTAGGACGCTATTCAACTCTAATCTAGGAGAGACTCACTAACTTCATGTAGGAACACCGTTACTTTGTCTCCTAACTCATTTTCCTAACAAGACAACCTCAATGATAAGACGCACACTGTTTTCAATGCATTTCTTGCTAAAAGAGCTAAGATCGTGATTGTCTCTGTTGCTGAATGAGCTAGGACGCTATTCAACTCTAATCTAAGAGAGACTCACTAACTTCATGTAGGAACACCGTTACTTTGTCTCCTAACTCATTTTCCTAACCAGACAACCTCAATGATAAGACGCACACTGTTTTCAACGCATTTCTTGGTAAAAGAGCTAAGATCGTGATTGTCTCTGTTGCTGAATGAGCTAGGACGCTATTCAACTCTAATCTAAGAGAGACTCACTAACTTCATGAAGGAACACCGTTACTTTGTCTCCTAACTCATTTTCCTAACCAGACAACCTCAATGATAAGACGCACACTGTTTTCAATGCATTTCTTACTAAAAGAGCTAAGATCGTGATTGTCTCTGTTGCTGAATGAGCTAGGACGCTATTCAACTCTAATCTAAGAGAGACTCACTAACTTCATGTAGGAACACCGTTACTTTGTCTCCTAACTCATTTTCCTAACCAGACAACCTCAATGATAAGACGCACACTGTTTTCAACGCATTTCTTGGTAAAAGAGCTAAGATCGTGATTGTCTCTGTTGCTGAATGAGCTAGGACGCTATTCAACTCTAATCTAAGAGAGACTCACTAACTTCATGAAGGAACACCGTTACTTTGTCTCCTAACTCATTTTCCTAACCAGACAACCTCAATGATAAGACGCACACTGTTTTCAATGCATTTCTTACTAAAAGAGCTAAGATCGTGATTGTCTCTGTTGCTGAATGAGCTAGGACGCTATTCAACTCTAATCTAAGAGAGACTCACTAACTGCATGTAGGAACACCGTTACTTTGTCTCCTAACTCATTTTCCTAACAAGACAACCTCAATGATAAGACGCACACTGTTTTCAATGCATTTCTTGCTAAAAGAGCTAAGATCGTGATTGTCTCTGTTGCTGAATGAGCTAGGACGCTATCCAACTCTAATCTAAGAAAGACTCGCTAACTTCATGTAGGAACACCGTTACTTTGTCTCCTAACTCATTTTCCTAACCAGACAACCTCAATGATAAGACGCACACTGTTTTCAATGCATTTCTTGGTAAAAGAGCTAAGATCGTGATTGTCTCTGTTGCTGAATGAGCTAGGACGCTATTCAACTCTAATCTAGGAGAGACTCACTTACTTCATGTAGGAACACCGTTACTTTGTCTCCTAACTCATTTTCCTAACAAGACAACCTCAATGATAAGACGCACACTGTTTTCAATGCATTTCTTGCTAAAAGAGCTAAGATCGTGATTGTCTCTGTTGCTGAATGAGCTAGGACGCTATCCAACTCTAATCTAAGAGAGACTCACTAACTTCATGTAGGAACACCGTTACTTTGTCTCCTAACTCATTTTCCTAACCAGACAACCTCAATGATAAGACGCACACTGTTTTCAACGCATTTCTTGGTAAAAGAGCTAAGATCGTGATTGTCTCTGTTGCTGAATGAGCTAGGACGCTATTCAACTCTAATCTAGAAGAGACTCACTTACTTCATGTAGGAACACCGTTACTTTGTCTCCTAACTCATTTTCCTAACCAGACAACCTCAATGATAAGACGCACACTGTTTTCAATGCATTTCTTGCTAAAAGAGCTAAGATCGTGATTGTCTCTGTTGCTGAATGAGCTAGGACGCTATTCAACTCTAATCTAGGAGAGACTCACTAACTTCATGTAGGAACACCATTACTTTGTCTCCTTATTCATTTTCCTAACAAGACAACCTCAATGATAAGACGCACACTGTTTTCAATGCATTTCTTGCTAAAAGGGCTAAGATTGTGATTGTCTCTGTTGCTGAATGAGCTAGGACGCTATTCAACTCTAATCTAGGAGAGACTCACTAACTTCATGTAGGAACACCGTTACTTTGTCTCCTAACTCATTTTCCTAACAAAACAACCTCAATGATAAGACGCACACTGTTTTCAATGTATTTCTTGCTAAAAGAGCTAAGATCGTGATTGTCTCTGTTGCTGAATGAGCTAGGACGCTATTCAACTCTAATCTAAGAGAGACTCACTAACTTCATGTAGGAACACCGTTACTTTGTCTCCTAACTCATTTTCCTAACAAGACAACCTCAATGATAAGACGCACACTGTTTTCAATGCATTTCTTGGTAAAAGAGCTAAGATCGTGATTGTCTCTGTTGCTGAATGAGCTAGGACGCTATTCAACTCTAATCTAGGAGAGACTCACTAACTTCATGTAGGAACACCGTTACTTTGTCTCCTAACTCATTTTCCTAACAAGACAACCTCAATGATAAGACGCACACTGTTTTCAATGCATTTCTTGCTAAAAGAGCTAAGATCGTGATTGTCTCTGTTGCTGAATGAGCTAGGACGCTATTCAACTCTAATCTAGGAGAGACTCACTAACTTCATGTAGGAACACCATTACTTTGTCTCCTTATTCATTTTCCTAACAAGACAACCTCAATGATAAGACGCACACTGTTTTCAATGCATTTCTTGCTAAAAGGGCTAAGATCGTGATTGTCTCTGTTGCTGAATGAGCTAGGACGCTATTCAACTCTAATCTAAGAGAGACTCACTAACTTCATGTAGGAACACCGTTACTTTGTCTCCTAACTCATTTTCCTAACAAGACAACCTCAATGATAAGACGCACACTGTTTTCAATGCATTTCTTGCTAAAAGAGCTAAGATCGTGATTGTCTCTGTTGCTGAATGAGCTAGGACGCTATTCAACTCTAATCTAGGAGAGACTCACTAACTTCATGTAGGAACACCGTTACTTTGTCTCCTAACTCATTTTCCTAACAAGACAACCTCAATGATAAGACGCACACTGTTTTCAATGCATTTCTTGCTAAAAGAGCTAAGATTGTGATTGTCTCTGTTGCTGAATGAGCTAGGACGCTATTCAACTCTAATCTAGGAGAGACTCACTAACTTCATGTAGGAACACCGTTACTTTGTCTCCTAACTCATTTTCCTAACAAGACAACCTCAATGATAAGACGCACACTGTTTTCAATGCATTTCTTGCTAAAAGAGCCCTAACTCATTTTCCTAACAAGACAACCTCAATGATAAGACGCACACTGTTTTCAATGCATTTCTTGCTAAAAGAGCTAAGATTGTGATTGTCTCTGTTGCTGAATGAGCTAGGACGCTATTCAACTCTAATCTAGGAGAGACTCACTAACTTCATGTAGGAACACCGTTACTTTGTCTCCTAACTCATTTTCCTAACAAAACAACCTCAATGATAAGACGCACACTGTTTTCAATGCATTTCTTGCTAAAAGAGCTAAGATTGTGATTGTCTCTGTTGCTGAATGAGCTAGGACGCTATTCAACTCTAATCTAGGAGAGACTCACTAACTTCATGTAGGAACACCGTTACTTTGTCTCCTAACTCATTTTCCTAACAAAACAACCTCAATGATAAGACGCACACTGTTTTCAATGTATTTCTTGCTAAAAGAGCTAAGATCGTGATTGTCTCTGTTGCTGAATGAGCTAGGACGCTATTCAACTCTAATCTAAGAGAGACTCACTAACTTCATGTAGGAACACCGTTACTTTGTCTCCTAACTCATTTTCCTAACAAGACAACCTCAATGATAAGACGCACACTGTTTTCAATGCATTTCTTGGTAAAAGAGCTAAGATCGTGATTGTCTCTGTTGCTGAATGAGCTAGGACGCTATTCAACTCTAATCTAGGAGAGACTCACTAACTTCATGTAGGAACACCGTTACTTTGTCTCCTAACTCATTTTCCTAACAAGACAACCTCAATGATAAGACGCACACTGTTTTCAATGCATTTCTTGGTAAAAGAGCTAAGATTGTGATTGTCTCTGTTGCTGAATGAGCTAGGACGCTATTCAACTCTAATCTAAGAGAGACTCACTAACTTCATGAAGGAACACCGTTACTTTGTCTCCTAACTCATTTTCCTAACCAGACCACCTCAATGATAAGACGCACACTGTTTTCAATGCATTTCTTACTAAAAGAGCTAAGATCGTGATTGTCTCTGTTGCTGAATGAGCTAGGACGCTATTCAACTCTAATCTAGGAGAGACTCACTAACTTCATGTAGGAACACCGTTACTTTGTCTCCTAACTCATTTTCCTAACAAGACAACCTCAATGATAAGACGCACACTGTTTTCAATGCATTTCTTGCTAAAAGAGCTAAGATTGTGATTGTCTCTGTTGCTGAATGAGCTAGGACGCTATTCAACTCTAATCTAGGAGAGACTCACTAACTTCATGTAGGAACACCGTTACTTTGTCTCCTAACTCATTTTCCTAACAAGACAACCTCAATGATAAGACGCACACTGTTTTCAATGCATTTCTTGGTAAAAGAGCTAAGATCGTGATTGTCTCTGTTGCTGAATGAGCTAGGACGCTATTCAACTCTAATCTAGGAGAGACTCACTAACTTCATGTAGGAACACCGTTACTTTGTCTCCTAACTCATTTTCCTAACAAGACAACCTCAATGATAAGACGCACACTGTTTTCAATGCATTTCTTGGTAAAAGAGCTAAGATCGTGATTGTCTCTGTTGCTGAATGAGCTAGGACGCTATTCAACTCTAATCTAGGAGAGACTCACTAACTTCATGTAGGAACACCGTTACTTTGTCTCCTAACTCATTTTCCTAACAAGACAACCTCAATGATAAGACGCACACTGTTTTCAATGCATTTCTTGGTAAAAGAGCTAAGATTGTGATTGTCTCTGTTGCTGAATGAGCTAGGACGCTATTCAACTCTAATCTAAGAGAGACTCACTAACTTCATGAAGGAACACCGTTACTTTGTCTCCTAACTCATTTTCCTAACCAGACCACCTCAATGATAAGACGCACACTGTTTTCAATGCATTTCTTACTAAAAGAGCTAAGATCGTGATTGTCTCTGTTGCTGAATGAGCTAGGACGCTATTCAACTCTAATCTAGGAGAGACTCACTAACTTCATGTAGGAACACCGTTACTTTGTCTCCTAACTCATTTTCCTAACAAGACAACCTCAATGATAAGACGCACACTGTTTTCAATGCATTTCTTGCTAAAAGAGCCCTAACTCATTTTCCTAACAAGACAACCTCAATGATAAGACGCACACTGTTTTCAATGCATTTCTTGCTAAAAGAGCTAAGATTGTGATTGTCTCTGTTGCTGAATGAGCTAGGACGCTATTCAACTCTAATCTAGGAGAGACTCACTAACTTCATGTAGGAACACCGTTACTTTGTCTCCTAACTCATTTTCCTAACAAAACAACCTCAATGATAAGACGCACACTGTTTTCAATGCATTTCTTGCTAAAAGAGCTAAGATTGTGATTGTCTCTGTTGCTGAATGAGCTAGGACGCTATTCAACTCTAATCTAGGAGAGACTCACTAACTTCATGTAGGAACACCGTTACTTTGTCTCCTAACTCATTTTCCTAACAAAACAACCTCAATGATAAGACGCACACTGTTTTCAATGTATTTCTTGCTAAAAGAGCTAAGATCGTGATTGTCTCTGTTGCTGAATGAGCTAGGACGCTATTCAACTCTAATCTAAGAGAGACTCACTAACTTCATGTAGGAACACCGTTACTTTGTCTCCTAACTCATTTTCCTAACAAGACAACCTCAATGATAAGACGCACACTGTTTTCAATGCATTTCTTGGTAAAAGAGCTAAGATCGTGATTGTCTCTGTTGCTGAATGAGCTAGGACGCTATTCAACTCTAATCTAGGAGAGACTCACTAACTTCATGTAGGAACACCGTTACTTTGTCTCCTAACTCATTTTCCTAACAAGACAACCTCAATGATAAGACGCACACTGTTTTCAATGCATTTCTTGGTAAAAGAGCTAAGATTGTGATTGTCTCTGTTGCTGAATGAGCTAGGACGCTATTCAACTCTAATCTAAGAGAGACTCACTAACTTCATGAAGGAACACCGTTACTTTGTCTCCTAACTCATTTTCCTAACCAGACCACCTCAATGATAAGACGCACACTGTTTTCAATGCATTTCTTACTAAAAGAGCTAAGATCGTGATTGTCTCTGTTGCTGAATGAGCTAGGACGCTATTCAACTCTAATCTAGGAGAGACTCACTAACTTCATGTAGGAACACCGTTACTTTGTCTCCTAACTCATTTTCCTAACAAGACAACCTCAATGATAAGACGCACACTGTTTTCAATGCATTTCTTGCTAAAAGAGCTAAGATTGTGATTGTCTCTGTTGCTGAATGAGCTAGGACGCTATTCAACTCTAATCTAGGAGAGACTCACTAACTTCATGTAGGAACACCGTTACTTTGTCTCCTAACTCATTTTCCTAACAAGACAACCTCAATGATAAGACGCACACTGTTTTCAATGCATTTCTTGCTAAAAGAGCTAAGATCGTGATTGTCTCTGTTGCTGAATGAGCTAGGACGCTATTCAACTCTAATCTAAGAGAGACTCACTAACTTCATGTAGGAACACCGTTACTTTGTCTCCTAACTCATTTTCCTAACCAGACAACCTCAATGATAAGACGCACACTGTTTTCAACGCATTTCTTGGTAAAAGAGCTAAGATCGTGATTGTCTCTGTTGCTGAATGAGCTAGGACGCTATTCAACTCTAATCTAAGAGAGACTCACTAACTTCATGAAGGAACACCGTTACTTTGTCTCCTAACTCATTTTCCTAACCAGACAACCTCAATGATAAGACGCACACTGTTTTCAATGCATTTCTTGCTAAAAGAGCTAAGATCGTGATTGTCTCTGTTGCTGAATGAGCTAGGACGCTATTCAACTCTAATCTAGGAGAGACTCACTAACTTCATGTAGGAACACCGTTACTTTGTCTCCTAACTCATTTTCCTAACAAGACAACCTCAATGATAAGACGCACACTGTTTTCAATGCATTTCTTACTAAAAGAGCTAAGATCGTGATTGTCTCTGTTGCTAAATGAGCTAGGACGCTATTCATCTCTAATCTAAGAGAGACTCACTAACTTCATGTAGGAACACCGTTACTTTGTCTCCTAACTCATTTTCCTAACCAGACAACCTCAATGATAAGACGCACACTGTTTTCAACGCATTTCTTGGTAAAAGAGCTAAGATCGTGATTGTCTCTGTTGCTGAATGAGCTAGGACGCTATTCAACTCTAATCTAAGAGAGACTCACTAACTTCATGAAGGAACACCGTTACTTTGTCTCCTAACTCATTTTCCTAACCAGACAACCTCAATGATAAGACGCACACTGTTTTCAATGCATTTCTTACTAAAAGAGCTAAGATCGTGATTGTCTCTGTTGCTGAATGAGCTAGGACGCTATTCAACTCTAATCTAAGAGAGACTCACTAACTGCATGTAGGAACACCGTTACTTTGTCTCCTAACTCATTTTCCTAACAAGACAACCTCAATGATAAGACGCACACTGTTTTCAATGCATTTCTTGCTAAAAGAGCTAAGATCGTGATTGTCTCTGTTGCTGAATGAGCTAGGACGCTATCCAACTCTAATCTAAGAAAGACTCGCTAACTTCATGTAGGAACACCGTTACTTTGTCTCCTAACTCATTTTCCTAACCAGACAACCTCAATGATAAGACGCACACTGTTTTCAATGCATTTCTTGGTAAAAGAGCTAAGATCGTGATTGTCTCTGTTGCTGAATGAGCTAGGACGCTATTCAACTCTAATCTAGGAGAGACTCACTTACTTCATGTAGGAACACCGTTACTTTGTCTCCTAACTCATTTTCCTAACAAGACAACCTCAATGATAAGACGCACACTGTTTTCAATGCATTTCTTGCTAAAAGAGCTAAGATCGTGATTGTCTCTGTTGCTGAATGAGCTAGGACGCTATCCAACTCTAATCTAAGAGAGACTCACTAACTTCATGTAGGAACACCGTTACTTTGTCTCCTAACTCATTTTCCTAACCAGACAACCTCAATGATAAGACGCACACTGTTTTCAACGCATTTCTTGGTAAAAGAGCTAAGATCGTGATTGTCTCTGTTGCTGAATGAGCTAGGACGCTATTCAACTCTAATCTAGAAGAGACTCACTTACTTCATGTAGGAACACCGTTACTTTGTCTCCTAACTCATTTTCCTAACCAGACAACCTCAATGATAAGACGCACACTGTTTTCAATGCATTTCTTGCTAAAAGAGCTAAGATCGTGATTGTCTCTGTTGCTGAATGAGCTAGGACGCTATTCAACTCTAATCTAGGAGAGACTCACTAACTTCATGTAGGAACACCATTACTTTGTCTCCTTATTCATTTTCCTAACAAGACAACCTCAATGATAAGACGCACACTGTTTTCAATGCATTTCTTGCTAAAAGGGCTAAGATCGTGATTGTCTCTGTTGCTGAATGAGCTAGGACGCTATTCAACTCTAATCTAAGAGAGACTCACTAACTTCATGTAGGAACACCGTTACTTTGTCTCCTAACTCATTTTCCTAACAAGACAACCTCAATGATAAGACGCACACTGTTTTCAATGCATTTCTTGCTAAAAGAGCTAAGATCGTGATTGTCTCTGTTGCTGAATGAGCTAGGACGCTATTCAACTCTAATCTAAGAGAGACTCACTAACTTCATGTAGGAACACCGTTACTATGTCTCCTAACTCATTTTCCTAACAAGACAACCTCAATGATAAGACGCACACTGTTTTCAATGCATTTCTTGCTAAAAGAGCTAAGATCGTGATTGTCTCTGTTGCTGAATGAGCTAGGACGCTATTCAACTCTAATCTAGGAGAGACTCACTAACTTCATGTAGGAACACCGTTACTTTGTCTCCTAACTCATTTTCCTAACAAGACAACCTCAATGATAAGACGCACACTGTTTTCAATGCATTTCTTGCTAAAAGAGCTAAGATTGTGATTGTCTCTGTTGCTGAATGAGCTAGGACGCTATTCAACTCTAATCTAGGAGAGACTCACTAACTTCATGTAGGAACACCGTTACTTTGTCTCCTAACTCATTTTCCTAACAAGACAACCTCAATGATAAGACGCACACTGTTTTCAATGCATTTCTTGCTAAAAGAGCCCTAACTCATTTTCCTAACAAGACAACCTCAATGATAAGACGCACACTGTTTTCAATGCATTTCTTGCTAAAAGAGCTAAGATTGTGATTGTCTCTGTTGCTGAATGAGCTAGGACGCTATTCAACTCTAATCTAGGAGAGACTCACTAACTTCATGTAGGAACACCGTTACTTTGTCTCCTAACTCATTTTCCTAACAAAACAACCTCAATGATAAGACGCACACTGTTTTCAATGCATTTCTTGCTAAAAGAGCTAAGATTGTGATTGTCTCTGTTGCTGAATGAGCTAGGACGCTATTCAACTCTAATCTAGGAGAGACTCACTAACTTCATGTAGGAACACCGTTACTTTGTCTCCTAACTCATTTTCCTAACAAAACAACCTCAATGATAAGACGCACACTGTTTTCAATGTATTTCTTGCTAAAAGAGCTAAGATCGTGATTGTCTCTGTTGCTGAATGAGCTAGGACGCTATTCAACTCTAATCTAAGAGAGACTCACTAACTTCATGTAGGAACACCGTTACTTTGTCTCCTAACTCATTTTCCTAACAAGACAACCTCAATGATAAGACGCACACTGTTTTCAATGCATTTCTTGGTAAAAGAGCTAAGATCGTGATTGTCTCTGTTGCTGAATGAGCTAGGACGCTATTCAACTCTAATCTAGGAGAGACTCACTAACTTCATGTAGGAACACCGTTACTTTGTCTCCTAACTCATTTTCCTAACAAGACAACCTCAATGATAAGACGCACACTGTTTTCAATGCATTTCTTGGTAAAAGAGCTAAGATTGTGATTGTCTCTGTTGCTGAATGAGCTAGGACGCTATTCAACTCTAATCTAAGAGAGACTCACTAACTTCATGAAGGAACACCGTTACTTTGTCTCCTAACTCATTTTCCTAACCAGACCACCTCAATGATAAGACGCACACTGTTTTCAATGCATTTCTTGCTAAAAGAGCTAAGATCGTGATTGTCTCTGTTGCTGAATGAGCTAGGACGCTATTCAACTCTAATCTAGGAGAGACTCACTAACTTCATGTAGGAACACCGTTACTTTGTCTCCTAACTCATTTTCCTAACAAGACAACCTCAATGATAAGACGCACACTGTTTTCAATGCATTTCTTGCTAAAAGAGCTAAGATCGTGATTGTCTCTGTTGCTGAATGAGCTAGGACGCTATTCAACTCTAATCTAAGAGAGACTCACTAACTTCATGTAGGAACACCGTTACTTTGTCTCCTAACTCATTTTCCTAACCAGACAACCTCAATGATAAGACGCACACTGTTTTCAACGCATTTCTTGGTAAAAGAGCTAAGATCGTGATTGTCTCTGTTGCTGAATGAGCTAGGACGCTATTCAACTCTAATCTAAGAGAGACTCACTAACTTCATGAAGGAACACCGTTACTTTGTCTCCTAACTCATTTTCCTAACCAGACAACCTCAATGATAAGACGCACACTGTTTTCAATGCATTTCTTACTAAAAGAGCTAAGATCGTGATTGTCTCTGTTGCTGAATGAGCTAGGACGCTATTCTACTCTAATCTAAGAGAGACTCACTAACTTCATGTAGGAACACCGTTACTTTGTCTCCTAACTCATTTTCCTAACAAGACAACCTCAATGATAAGACGCACACTGTTTTCAATGCATTTCTTGCTAAAAGAGCTAAGATCGTGATTGTCTCTGTTGCTGAATGAGCTAGGACGCTATTCAACTCTAATCTAGGAGAGACTCACTAACTTCATGTAGGAACACCGTTACTTTGTCTCCTAACTCATTTTCCTAACAAGACAACCTCAATGATAAGACGCACACTGTTTTCAATGCATTTCTTACTAAAAGAGCTAAGATCGTGATTGTCTCTGTTGCTAAATGAGCTAGGACGCTATTCATCTCTAATCTAAGAGAGACTCACTAACTTCATGTAGGAACACCGTTACTTTGTCTCCTAACTCATTTTCCTAACCAGACAACCTCAATGATAAGACGCACACTGTTTTCAACGCATTTCTTGGTAAAAGAGCTAAGATCGTGATTGTCTCTGTTGCTGAATGAGCTAGGACGCTATTCAACTCTAATCTAAGAGAGACTCACTAACTTCATGAAGGAACACCGTTACTTTGTCTCCTAACTCATTTTCCTAACCAGACAACCTCAATGATAAGACGCACACTGTTTTCAATGCATTTCTTACTAAAAGAGCTAAGATCGTGATTGTCTCTGTTGCTGAATGAGCTAGGACGCTATTCAACTCTAATCTAAGAGAGACTCACTAACTGCATGTAGGAACACCGTTACTTTGTCTCCTAACTCATTTTCCTAACAAGACAACCTCAATGATAAGACGCACACTGTTTTCAATGCATTTCTTGCTAAAAGAGCTAAGATCGTGATTGTCTCTGTTGCTGAATGAGCTAGGACGCTATCCAACTCTAATCTAAGAAAGACTCGCTAACTTCATGTAGGAACAACGTTACTTTGTCTCCTAACTCATTTTCCTAACCAGACAACCTCAATGATAAGACGCACACTGTTTTCAATGCATTTCTTGGTAAAAGAGCTAAGATCGTGATTGTCTCTGTTGCTGAATGAGCTAGGACGCTATTCAACTCTAATCTAGGAGAGACTCACTTACTTCATGTAGGAACACCGTTACTTTGTCTCCTAACTCATTTTCCTAACAAGACAACCTCAATGATAAGACGCACACTGTTTTCAATGCATTTCTTGCTAAAAGAGCTAAGATCGTGATTGTCTCTGTTGCTGAATGAGCTAGGACGCTATTCAACTCTAATCTAAGAGAGACTCACTAACTTCATGAAGGAACACCGTTACTTTGTCTCCTAACTCATTTTCCTAACCAGACCACCTCAATGATAAGACGCACACTGTTTTCAATGCATTTCTTACTAAAAGAGCTAAGATCGTGATTGTCTCTGTTGCTGAATGAGCTAGGACGCTATTCAACTCTAATCTAGGAGAGACTCACTAACTTCATGTAGGAACACCGTTACTTTGTCTCCTAACTCATTTTCCTAACAAGACAACCTCAATGATAAGACGCACACTGTTTTCAATGCATTTCTTGCTAAAAGAGCTAAGATTGTGATTGTCTCTGTTGCTGAATGAGCTAGGACGCTATTCAACTCTAATCTAGGAGAGACTCACTAACTTCATGTAGGAACACCGTTACTTTGTCTCCTAACTCATTTTCCTAACAAGACAACCTCAATGATAAGACGCACACTGTTTTCAATGCATTTCTTGCTAAAAGAGCTAAGATCGTGATTGTCTCTGTTGCTGAATGAGCTAGGACGCTATTCAACTCTAATCTAAGAGAGACTCACTAACTTCATGTAGGAACACCGTTACTTTGTCTCCTAACTCATTTTCCTAACCAGACAACCTCAATGATAAGACGCACACTGTTTTCAACGCATTTCTTGGTAAAAGAGCTAAGATCGTGATTGTCTCTGTTGCTGAATGAGCTAGGACGCTATTCAACTCTAATCTAAGAGAGACTCACTAACTTCATGAAGGAACACCGTTACTTTGTCTCCTAACTCATTTTCCTAACCAGACAACCTCAATGATAAGACGCACACTGTTTTCAATGCATTTCTTGCTAAAAGAGCTAAGATCGTGATTGTCTCTGTTGCTGAATGAGCTAGGACGCTATTCAACTCTAATCTAGGAGAGACTCACTAACTTCATGTAGGAACACCGTTACTTTGTCTCCTAACTCATTTTCCTAACAAGACAACCTCAATGATAAGACGCACACTGTTTTCAATGCATTTCTTACTAAAAGAGCTAAGATCGTGATTGTCTCTGTTGCTAAATGAGCTAGGACGCTATTCATCTCTAATCTAAGAGAGACTCACTAACTTCATGTAGGAACACCGTTACTTTGTCTCCTAACTCATTTTCCTAACCAGACAACCTCAATGATAAGACGCACACTGTTTTCAACGCATTTCTTGGTAAAAGAGCTAAGATCGTGATTGTCTCTGTTGCTGAATGAGCTAGGACGCTATTCAACTCTAATCTAAGAGAGACTCACTAACTTCATGAAGGAACACCGTTACTTTGTCTCCTAACTCATTTTCCTAACCAGACAACCTCAATGATAAGACGCACACTGTTTTCAATGCATTTCTTACTAAAAGAGCTAAGATCGTGATTGTCTCTGTTGCTGAATGAGCTAGGACGCTATTCAACTCTAATCTAAGAGAGACTCACTAACTGCATGTAGGAACACCGTTACTTTGTCTCCTAACTCATTTTCCTAACAAGACAACCTCAATGATAAGACGCACACTGTTTTCAATGCATTTCTTGCTAAAAGAGCTAAGATCGTGATTGTCTCTGTTGCTGAATGAGCTAGGACGCTATCCAACTCTAATCTAAGAAAGACTCGCTAACTTCATGTAGGAACACCGTTACTTTGTCTCCTAACTCATTTTCCTAACCAGACAACCTCAATGATAAGACGCACACTGTTTTCAATGCATTTCTTGGTAAAAGAGCTAAGATCGTGATTGTCTCTGTTGCTGAATGAGCTAGGACGCTATTCAACTCTAATCTAGGAGAGACTCACTTACTTCATGTAGGAACACCGTTACTTTGTCTCCTAACTCATTTTCCTAACAAGACAACCTCAATGATAAGACGCACACTGTTTTCAATGCATTTCTTGCTAAAAGAGCTAAGATCGTGATTGTCTCTGTTGCTGAATGAGCTAGGACGCTATCCAACTCTAATCTAAGAGAGACTCACTAACTTCATGTAGGAACACCGTTACTTTGTCTCCTAACTCATTTTCCTAACCAGACAACCTCAATGATAAGACGCACACTGTTTTCAACGCATTTCTTGGTAAAAGAGCTAAGATCGTGATTGTCTCTGTTGCTGAATGAGCTAGGACGCTATTCAACTCTAATCTAGAAGAGACTCACTTACTTCATGTAGGAACACCGTTACTTTGTCTCCTAACTCATTTTCCTAACCAGACAACCTCAATGATAAGACGCACACTGTTTTCAATGCATTTCTTGCTAAAAGAGCTAAGATCGTGATTGTCTCTGTTGCTGAATGAGCTAGGACGCTATTCAACTCTAATCTAGGAGAGACTCACTAACTTCATGTAGGAACACCATTACTTTGTCTCCTTATTCATTTTCCTAACAAGACAACCTCAATGATAAGACGCACACTGTTTTCAATGCATTTCTTGCTAAAAGGGCTAAGATCGTGATTGTCTCTGTTGCTGAATGAGCTAGGACGCTATTCAACTCTAATCTAAGAGAGACTCACTAACTTCATGTAGGAACACCGTTACTTTGTCTCCTAACTCATTTTCCTAACAAGACAACCTCAATGATAAGACGCACACTGTTTTCAATGCATTTCTTGCTAAAAGAGCTAAGATCGTGATTGTCTCTGTTGCTGAATGAGCTAGGACGCTATTCAACTCTAATCTAAGAGAGACTCACTAACTTCATGTAGGAACACCGTTACTATGTCTCCTAACTCATTTTCCTAACAAGACAACCTCAATGATAAGACGCACACTGTTTTCAATGCATTTCTTGCTAAAAGAGCTAAGATCGTGATTGTCTCTGTTGCTGAATGAGCTAGGACGCTATTCAACTCTAATCTAGGAGAGACTCACTAACTTCATGTAGGAACACCGTTACTTTGTCTCCTAACTCATTTTCCTAACAAGACAACCTCAATGATAAGACGCACACTGTTTTCAATGCATTTCTTGCTAAAAGAGCTAAGATTGTGATTGTCTCTGTTGCTGAATGAGCTAGGACGCTATTCAACTCTAATCTAGGAGAGACTCACTAACTTCATGTAGGAACACCGTTACTTTGTCTCCTAACTCATTTTCCTAACAAGACAACCTCAATGATAAGACGCACACTGTTTTCAATGCATTTCTTGCTAAAAGAGCCCTAACTCATTTTCCTAACAAGACAACCTCAATGATAAGACGCACACTGTTTTCAATGCATTTCTTGCTAAAAGAGCTAAGATTGTGATTGTCTCTGTTGCTGAATGAGCTAGGACGCTATTCAACTCTAATCTAGGAGAGACTCACTAACTTCATGTAGGAACACCGTTACTTTGTCTCCTAACTCATTTTCCTAACAAAACAACCTCAATGATAAGACGCACACTGTTTTCAATGCATTTCTTGCTAAAAGAGCTAAGATTGTGATTGTCTCTGTTGCTGAATGAGCTAGGACGCTATTCAACTCTAATCTAGGAGAGACTCACTAACTTCATGTAGGAACACCGTTACTTTGTCTCCTAACTCATTTTCCTAACAAAACAACCTCAATGATAAGACGCACACTGTTTTCAATGTATTTCTTGCTAAAAGAGCTAAGATCGTGATTGTCTCTGTTGCTGAATGAGCTAGGACGCTATTCAACTCTAATCTAAGAGAGACTCACTAACTTCATGTAGGAACACCGTTACTTTGTCTCCTAACTCATTTTCCTAACAAGACAACCTCAATGATAAGACGCACACTGTTTTCAATGCATTTCTTGGTAAAAGAGCTAAGATCGTGATTGTCTCTGTTGCTGAATGAGCTAGGACGCTATTCAACTCTAATCTAGGAGAGACTCACTAACTTCATGTAGGAACACCGTTACTTTGTCTCCTAACTCATTTTCCTAACAAGACAACCTCAATGATAAGACGCACACTGTTTTCAATGCATTTCTTGGTAAAAGAGCTAAGATTGTGATTGTCTCTGTTGCTGAATGAGCTAGGACGCTATTCAACTCTAATCTAAGAGAGACTCACTAACTTCATGAAGGAACACCGTTACTTTGTCTCCTAACTCATTTTCCTAACCAGACCACCTCAATGATAAGACGCACACTGTTTTCAATGCATTTCTTGCTAAAAGAGCTAAGATCGTGATTGTCTCTGTTGCTGAATGAGCTAGGACGCTATTCAACTCTAATCTAGGAGAGACTCACTAACTTCATGTAGGAACACCGTTACTTTGTCTCCTAACTCATTTTCCTAACAAGACAACCTCAATGATAAGACGCACACTGTTTTCAATGCATTTCTTGCTAAAAGAGCTAAGATCGTGATTGTCTCTGTTGCTGAATGAGCTAGGACGCTATTCAACTCTAATCTAAGAGAGACTCACTAACTTCATGTAGGAACACCGTTACTTTGTCTCCTAACTCATTTTCCTAACCAGACAACCTCAATGATAAGACGCACACTGTTTTCAACGCATTTCTTGGTAAAAGAGCTAAGATCGTGATTGTCTCTGTTGCTGAATGAGCTAGGACGCTATTCAACTCTAATCTAAGAGAGACTCACTAACTTCATGAAGGAACACCGTTACTTTGTCTCCTAACTCATTTTCCTAACCAGACAACCTCAATGATAAGACGCACACTGTTTTCAATGCATTTCTTACTAAAAGAGCTAAGATCGTGATTGTCTCTGTTGCTGAATGAGCTAGGACGCTATTCTACTCTAATCTAAGAGAGACTCACTAACTTCATGTAGGAACACCGTTACTTTGTCTCCTAACTCATTTTCCTAACAAGACAACCTCAATGATAAGACGCACACTGTTTTCAATGCATTTCTTGCTAAAAGAGCTAAGATCGTGATTGTCTCTGTTGCTGAATGAGCTAGGACGCTATTCAACTCTAATCTAGGAGAGACTCACTAACTTCATGTAGGAACACCGTTACTTTGTCTCCTAACTCATTTTCCTAACAAGACAACCTCAATGATAAGACGCACACTGTTTTCAATGCATTTCTTACTAAAAGAGCTAAGATCGTGATTGTCTCTGTTGCTAAATGAGCTAGGACGCTATTCATCTCTAATCTAAGAGAGACTCACTAACTTCATGTAGGAACACCGTTACTTTGTCTCCTAACTCATTTTCCTAACCAGACAACCTCAATGATAAGACGCACACTGTTTTCAACGCATTTCTTGGTAAAAGAGCTAAGATCGTGATTGTCTCTGTTGCTGAATGAGCTAGGACGCTATTCAACTCTAATCTAAGAGAGACTCACTAACTTCATGAAGGAACACCGTTACTTTGTCTCCTAACTCATTTTCCTAACCAGACAACCTCAATGATAAGACGCACACTGTTTTCAATGCATTTCTTGCTAAAAGAGCTAAGATCGTGATTGTCTCTGTTGCTGAATGAGCTAGGACGCTATTCAACTCTAATCTAGGAGAGACTCACTAACTTCATGTAGGAACACCGTTACTTTGTCTCCTAACTCATTTTCCTAACAAGACAACCTCAATGATAAGACGCACACTGTTTTCAATGCATTTCTTGCTAAAAGAGCTAAGATCGTGATTGTCTCTGTTGCTGAATGAGCTAGGACGCTATTCAACTCTAATCTAAGAGAGACTCACTAACTTCATGTAGGAACACCGTTACTTTGTCTCCTAACTCATTTTCCTAACCAGACAACCTCAATGATAAGACGCACACTGTTTTCAACGCATTTCTTGGTAAAAGAGCTAAGATCGTGATTGTCTCTGTTGCTGAATGAGCTAGGACGCTATTCAACTCTAATCTAAGAGAGACTCACTAACTTCATGAAGGAACACCGTTACTTTGTCTCCTAACTCATTTTCCTAACCAGACAACCTCAATGATAAGACGCACACTGTTTTCAATGCATTTCTTACTAAAAGAGCTAAGATCGTGATTGTCTCTGTTGCTGAATGAGCTAGGACGCTATTCTACTCTAATCTAAGAGAGACTCACTAACTTCATGTAGGAACACCGTTACTTTGTCTCCTAACTCATTTTCCTAACAAGACAACCTCAATGATAAGACGCACACTGTTTTCAATGCATTTCTTGCTAAAAGAGCTAAGATCGTGATTGTCTCTGTTGCTGAATGAGCTAGGACGCTATTCAACTCTAATCTAGGAGAGACTCACTAACTTCATGTAGGAACACCGTTACTTTGTCTCCTAACTCATTTTCCTAACAAGACAACCTCAATGATAAGACGCACACTGTTTTCAATGCATTTCTTACTAAAAGAGCTAAGATCGTGATTGTCTCTGTTGCTAAATGAGCTAGGACGCTATTCATCTCTAATCTAAGAGAGACTCACTAACTTCATGTAGGAACACCGTTACTTTGTCTCCTAACTCATTTTCCTAACCAGACAACCTCAATGATAAGACGCACACTGTTTTCAACGCATTTCTTGGTAAAAGAGCTAAGATCGTGATTGTCTCTGTTGCTGAATGAGCTAGGACGCTATTCAACTCTAATCTAAGAGAGACTCACTAACTTCATGAAGGAACACCGTTACTTTGTCTCCTAACTCATTTTCCTAACCAGACAACCTCAATGATAAGACGCACACTGTTTTCAATGCATTTCTTGCTAAAAGAGCTAAGATCGTGATTGTCTCTGTTGCTGAATGAGCTAGGACGCTATTCAACTCTAATCTAGGAGAGACTCACTAACTTCATGTAGGAACACCGTTACTTTGTCTCCTAACTCATTTTCCTAACAAGACAACCTCAATGATAAGACGCACACTGTTTTCAATGCATTTCTTACTAAAAGAGCTAAGATCGTGATTGTCTCTGTTGCTAAATGAGCTAGGACGCTATTCATCTCTAATCTAAGAGAGACTCACTAACTTCATGTAGGAACACCGTTACTTTGTCTCCTAACTCATTTTCCTAACCAGACAACCTCAATGATAAGACGCACACTGTTTTCAACGCATTTCTTGGTAAAAGAGCTAAGATCGTGATTGTCTCTGTTGCTGAATGAGCTAGGACGCTATTCAACTCTAATCTAAGAGAGACTCACTAACTTCATGAAGGAACACCGTTACTTTGTCTCCTAACTCATTTTCCTAACCAGACAACCTCAATGATAAGACGCACACTGTTTTCAATGCATTTCTTACTAAAAGAGCTAAGATCGTGATTGTCTCTGTTGCTGAATGAGCTAGGACGCTATTCAACTCTAATCTAAGAGAGACTCACTAACTGCATGTAGGAACACCGTTACTTTGTCTCCTAACTCATTTTCCTAACAAGACAACCTCAATGATAAGACGCACACTGTTTTCAATGCATTTCTTGCTAAAAGAGCTAAGATCGTGATTGTCTCTGTTGCTGAATGAGCTAGGACGCTATCCAACTCTAATCTAAGAAAGACTCGCTAACTTCATGTAGGAACACCGTTACTTTGTCTCCTAACTCATTTTCCTAACCAGACAACCTCAATGATAAGACGCACACTGTTTTCAATGCATTTCTTGGTAAAAGAGCTAAGATCGTGATTGTCTCTGTTGCTGAATGAGCTAGGACGCTATTCAACTCTAATCTAGGAGAGACTCACTTACTTCATGTAGGAACACCGTTACTTTGTCTCCTAACTCATTTTCCTAACAAGACAACCTCAATGATAAGACGCACACTGTTTTCAATGCATTTCTTGCTAAAAGAGCTAAGATCGTGATTGTCTCTGTTGCTGAATGAGCTAGGACGCTATCCAACTCTAATCTAAGAGAGACTCACTAACTTCATGTAGGAACACCGTTACTTTGTCTCCTAACTCATTTTCCTAACCAGACAACCTCAATGATAAGACGCACACTGTTTTCAACGCATTTCTTGGTAAAAGAGCTAAGATCGTGATTGTCTCTGTTGCTGAATGAGCTAGGACGCTATTCAACTCTAATCTAGAAGAGACTCACTTACTTCATGTAGGAACACCGTTACTTTGTCTCCTAACTCATTTTCCTAACCAGACAACCTCAATGATAAGACGCACACTGTTTTCAATGCATTTCTTGCTAAAAGAGCTAAGATCGTGATTGTCTCTGTTGCTGAATGAGCTAGGACGCTATTCAACTCTAATCTAGGAGAGACTCACTAACTTCATGTAGGAACACCATTACTTTGTCTCCTTATTCATTTTCCTAACAAGACAACCTCAATGATAAGACGCACACTGTTTTCAATGCATTTCTTGCTAAAAGGGCTAAGATCGTGATTGTCTCTGTTGCTGAATGAGCTAGGACGCTATTCAACTCTAATCTAAGAGAGACTCACTAACTTCATGTAGGAACACCGTTACTTTGTCTCCTAACTCATTTTCCTAACAAGACAACCTCAATGATAAGACGCACACTGTTTTCAATGCATTTCTTGCTAAAAGAGCTAAGATCGTGATTGTCTCTGTTGCTGAATGAGCTAGGACGCTATTCAACTCTAATCTAAGAGAGACTCACTAACTTCATGTAGGAACACCGTTACTATGTCTCCTAACTCATTTTCCTAACAAGACAACCTCAATGATAAGACGCACACTGTTTTCAATGCATTTCTTGCTAAAAGAGCTAAGATCGTGATTGTCTCTGTTGCTGAATGAGCTAGGACGCTATTCAACTCTAATCTAGGAGAGACTCACTAACTTCATGTAGGAACACCGTTACTTTGTCTCCTAACTCATTTTCCTAACAAGACAACCTCAATGATAAGACGCACACTGTTTTCAATGCATTTCTTGCTAAAAGAGCTAAGATTGTGATTGTCTCTGTTGCTGAATGAGCTAGGACGCTATTCAACTCTAATCTAGGAGAGACTCACTAACTTCATGTAGGAACACCGTTACTTTGTCTCCTAACTCATTTTCCTAACAAGACAACCTCAATGATAAGACGCACACTGTTTTCAATGCATTTCTTGCTAAAAGAGCCCTAACTCATTTTCCTAACAAGACAACCTCAATGATAAGACGCACACTGTTTTCAATGCATTTCTTGCTAAAAGAGCTAAGATTGTGATTGTCTCTGTTGCTGAATGAGCTAGGACGCTATTCAACTCTAATCTAGGAGAGACTCACTAACTTCATGTAGGAACACCGTTACTTTGTCTCCTAACTCATTTTCCTAACAAAACAACCTCAATGATAAGACGCACACTGTTTTCAATGCATTTCTTGCTAAAAGAGCTAAGATTGTGATTGTCTCTGTTGCTGAATGAGCTAGGACGCTATTCAACTCTAATCTAGGAGAGACTCACTAACTTCATGTAGGAACACCGTTACTTTGTCTCCTAACTCATTTTCCTAACAAAACAACCTCAATGATAAGACGCACACTGTTTTCAATGTATTTCTTGCTAAAAGAGCTAAGATCGTGATTGTCTCTGTTGCTGAATGAGCTAGGACGCTATTCAACTCTAATCTAAGAGAGACTCACTAACTTCATGTAGGAACACCGTTACTTTGTCTCCTAACTCATTTTCCTAACAAGACAACCTCAATGATAAGACGCACACTGTTTTCAATGCATTTCTTGGTAAAAGAGCTAAGATCGTGATTGTCTCTGTTGCTGAATGAGCTAGGACGCTATTCAACTCTAATCTAGGAGAGACTCACTAACTTCATGTAGGAACACCGTTACTTTGTCTCCTAACTCATTTTCCTAACAAGACAACCTCAATGATAAGACGCACACTGTTTTCAATGCATTTCTTGGTAAAAGAGCTAAGATTGTGATTGTCTCTGTTGCTGAATGAGCTAGGACGCTATTCAACTCTAATCTAAGAGAGACTCACTAACTTCATGAAGGAACACCGTTACTTTGTCTCCTAACTCATTTTCCTAACCAGACCACCTCAATGATAAGACGCACACTGTTTTCAATGCATTTCTTGCTAAAAGAGCTAAGATCGTGATTGTCTCTGTTGCTGAATGAGCTAGGACGCTATTCAACTCTAATCTAGGAGAGACTCACTAACTTCATGTAGGAACACCGTTACTTTGTCTCCTAACTCATTTTCCTAACAAGACAACCTCAATGATAAGACGCACACTGTTTTCAATGCATTTCTTGCTAAAAGAGCTAAGATCGTGATTGTCTCTGTTGCTGAATGAGCTAGGACGCTATTCAACTCTAATCTAAGAGAGACTCACTAACTTCATGTAGGAACACCGTTACTTTGTCTCCTAACTCATTTTCCTAACCAGACAACCTCAATGATAAGACGCACACTGTTTTCAACGCATTTCTTGGTAAAAGAGCTAAGATCGTGATTGTCTCTGTTGCTGAATGAGCTAGGACGCTATTCAACTCTAATCTAAGAGAGACTCACTAACTTCATGAAGGAACACCGTTACTTTGTCTCCTAACTCATTTTCCTAACCAGACAACCTCAATGATAAGACGCACACTGTTTTCAATGCATTTCTTACTAAAAGAGCTAAGATCGTGATTGTCTCTGTTGCTGAATGAGCTAGGACGCTATTCTACTCTAATCTAAGAGAGACTCACTAACTTCATGTAGGAACACCGTTACTTTGTCTCCTAACTCATTTTCCTAACAAGACAACCTCAATGATAAGACGCACACTGTTTTCAATGCATTTCTTGCTAAAAGAGCTAAGATCGTGATTGTCTCTGTTGCTGAATGAGCTAGGACGCTATTCAACTCTAATCTAGGAGAGACTCACTAACTTCATGTAGGAACACCGTTACTTTGTCTCCTAACTCATTTTCCTAACAAGACAACCTCAATGATAAGACGCACACTGTTTTCAATGCATTTCTTACTAAAAGAGCTAAGATCGTGATTGTCTCTGTTGCTAAATGAGCTAGGACGCTATTCATCTCTAATCTAAGAGAGACTCACTAACTTCATGTAGGAACACCGTTACTTTGTCTCCTAACTCATTTTCCTAACCAGACAACCTCAATGATAAGACGCACACTGTTTTCAACGCATTTCTTGGTAAAAGAGCTAAGATCGTGATTGTCTCTGTTGCTGAATGAGCTAGGACGCTATTCAACTCTAATCTAAGAGAGACTCACTAACTTCATGAAGGAACACCGTTACTTTGTCTCCTAACTCATTTTCCTAACCAGACAACCTCAATGATAAGACGCACACTGTTTTCAATGCATTTCTTACTAAAAGAGCTAAGATCGTGATTGTCTCTGTTGCTGAATGAGCTAGGACGCTATTCAACTCTAATCTAAGAGAGACTCACTAACTGCATGTAGGAACACCGTTACTTTGTCTCCTAACTCATTTTCCTAACAAGACAACCTCAATGATAAGACGCACACTGTTTTCAATGCATTTCTTGCTAAAAGAGCTAAGATCGTGATTGTCTCTGTTGCTGAATGAGCTAGGACGCTATCCAACTCTAATCTAAGAAAGACTCGCTAACTTCATGTAGGAACAACGTTACTTTGTCTCCTAACTCATTTTCCTAACCAGACAACCTCAATGATAAGACGCACACTGTTTTCAATGCATTTCTTGGTAAAAGAGCTAAGATCGTGATTGTCTCTGTTGCTGAATGAGCTAGGACGCTATTCAACTCTAATCTAGGAGAGACTCACTTACTTCATGTAGGAACACCGTTACTTTGTCTCCTAACTCATTTTCCTAACAAGACAACCTCAATGATAAGACGCACACTGTTTTCAATGCATTTCTTGCTAAAAGAGCTAAGATCGTGATTGTCTCTGTTGCTGAATGAGCTAGGACGCTATTCAACTCTAATCTAAGAGAGACTCACTAACTTCATGAAGGAACACCGTTACTTTGTCTCCTAACTCATTTTCCTAACCAGACCACCTCAATGATAAGACGCACACTGTTTTCAATGCATTTCTTACTAAAAGAGCTAAGATCGTGATTGTCTCTGTTGCTGAATGAGCTAGGACGCTATTCAACTCTAATCTAGGAGAGACTCACTAACTTCATGTAGGAACACCGTTACTTTGTCTCCTAACTCATTTTCCTAACAAGACAACCTCAATGATAAGACGCACACTGTTTTCAATGCATTTCTTGCTAAAAGAGCTAAGATTGTGATTGTCTCTGTTGCTGAATGAGCTAGGACGCTATTCAACTCTAATCTAGGAGAGACTCACTAACTTCATGTAGGAACACCGTTACTTTGTCTCCTAACTCATTTTCCTAACAAGACAACCTCAATGATAAGACGCACACTGTTTTCAATGCATTTCTTGCTAAAAGAGCTAAGATCGTGATTGTCTCTGTTGCTGAATGAGCTAGGACGCTATTCAACTCTAATCTAAGAGAGACTCACTAACTTCATGTAGGAACACCGTTACTTTGTCTCCTAACTCATTTTCCTAACCAGACAACCTCAATGATAAGACGCACACTGTTTTCAACGCATTTCTTGGTAAAAGAGCTAAGATCGTGATTGTCTCTGTTGCTGAATGAGCTAGGACGCTATTCAACTCTAATCTAAGAGAGACTCACTAACTTCATGAAGGAACACCGTTACTTTGTCTCCTAACTCATTTTCCTAACCAGACAACCTCAATGATAAGACGCACACTGTTTTCAATGCATTTCTTGCTAAAAGAGCTAAGATCGTGATTGTCTCTGTTGCTGAATGAGCTAGGACGCTATTCAACTCTAATCTAGGAGAGACTCACTAACTTCATGTAGGAACACCGTTACTTTGTCTCCTAACTCATTTTCCTAACAAGACAACCTCAATGATAAGACGCACACTGTTTTCAATGCATTTCTTGCTAAAAGAGCTAAGATCGTGATTGTCTCTGTTGCTGAATGAGCTAGGACGCTATCCAACTCTAATCTAAGAAAGACTCGCTAACTTCATGTAGGAACACCGTTACTTTGTCTCCTAACTCATTTTCCTAACCAGACAACCTCAATGATAAGACGCACACTGTTTTCAATGCATTTCTTGGTAAAAGAGCTAAGATCGTGATTGTCTCTGTTGCTGAATGAGCTAGGACGCTATTCAACTCTAATCTAGGAGAGACTCACTTACTTCATGTAGGAACACCGTTACTTTGTCTCCTAACTCATTTTCCTAACAAGACAACCTCAATGATAAGACGCACACTGTTTTCAATGCATTTCTTGCTAAAAGAGCTAAGATCGTGATTGTCTCTGTTGCTGAATGAGCTAGGACGCTATCCAACTCTAATCTAAGAGAGACTCACTAACTTCATGTAGGAACACCGTTACTTTGTCTCCTAACTCATTTTCCTAACCAGACAACCTCAATGATAAGACGCACACTGTTTTCAACGCATTTCTTGCTAAAAGAGCTAAGATCGTGATTGTCTCTGTTGCTGAATGAGCTAGGACGCTATTCAACTCTAATCTAGAAGAGACTCACTTACTTCATGTAGGAACACCGTTACTTTGTCTCCTAACTCATTTTCCTAACCAGACAACCTCAATGATAAGACGCACACTGTTTTCAATGCATTTCTTGCTAAAAGAGCTAAGATCGTGATTGTCTCTGTTGCTGAATGAGCTAGGACGCTATTCAACTCTAATCTAGGAGAGACTCACTAACTTCATGTAGGAACACCATTACTTTGTCTCCTTATTCATTTTCCTAACAAGACAACCTCAATGATAAGACGCACACTGTTTTCAATGCATTTCTTGCTAAAAGGGCTAAGATCGTGATTGTCTCTGTTGCTGAATGAGCTAGGACGCTATTCAACTCTAATCTAAGAGAGACTCACTAACTTCATGTAGGAACACCGTTACTTTGTCTCCTAACTCATTTTCCTAACAAGACAACCTCAATGATAAGACGCACACTGTTTTCAATGCATTTCTTGCTAAAAGAGCTAAGATCGTGATTGTCTCTGTTGCTGAATGAGCTAGGACGCTATTCAACTCTAATCTAAGAGAGACTCACTAACTTCATGTAGGAACACCGTTACTATGTCTCCTAACTCATTTTCCTAACAAGACAACCTCAATGATAAGACGCACACTGTTTTCAATGCATTTCTTGCTAAAAGAGCTAAGATCGTGATTGTCTCTGTTGCTGAATGAGCTAGGACGCTATTCAACTCTAATCTAGGAGAGACTCACTAACTTCATGTAGGAACACCGTTACTTTGTCTCCTAACTCATTTTCCTAACAAGACAACCTCAATGATAAGACGCACACTGTTTTCAATGCATTTCTTGCTAAAAGAGCTAAGATTGTGATTGTCTCTGTTGCTGAATGAGCTAGGACGCTATTCAACTCTAATCTAGGAGAGACTCACTAACTTCATGTAGGAACACCGTTACTTTGTCTCCTAACTCATTTTCCTAACAAGACAACCTCAATGATAAGACGCACACTGTTTTCAATGCATTTCTTGCTAAAAGAGCCCTAACTCATTTTCCTAACAAGACAACCTCAATGATAAGACGCACACTGTTTTCAATGCATTTCTTGCTAAAAGAGCTAAGATTGTGATTGTCTCTGTTGCTGAATGAGCTAGGACGCTATTCAACTCTAATCTAGGAGAGACTCACTAACTTCATGTAGGAACACCGTTACTTTGTCTCCTAACTCATTTTCCTAACAAAACAACCTCAATGATAAGACGCACACTGTTTTCAATGCATTTCTTGCTAAAAGAGCTAAGATTGTGATTGTCTCTGTTGCTGAATGAGCTAGGACGCTATTCAACTCTAATCTAGGAGAGACTCACTAACTTCATGTAGGAACACCGTTACTTTGTCTCCTAACTCATTTTCCTAACAAAACAACCTCAATGATAAGACGCACACTGTTTTCAATGTATTTCTTGCTAAAAGAGCTAAGATCGTGATTGTCTCTGTTGCTGAATGAGCTAGGACGCTATTCAACTCTAATCTAAGAGAGACTCACTAACTTCATGTAGGAACACCGTTACTTTGTCTCCTAACTCATTTTCCTAACAAGACAACCTCAATGATAAGACGCACACTGTTTTCAATGCATTTCTTGGTAAAAGAGCTAAGATTGTGATTGTCTCTGTTGCTGAATGAGCTAGGACGCTATTCAACTCTAATCTAAGAGAGACTCACTAACTTCATGAAGGAACACCGTTACTTTGTCTCCTAACTCATTTTCCTAACCAGACCACCTCAATGATAAGACGCACACTGTTTTCAATGCATTTCTTACTAAAAGAGCTAAGATCGTGATTGTCTCTGTTGCTGAATGAGCTAGGACGCTATTCAACTCTAATCTAAGAGAGACTCACTAACTTCATGTAGGAACACCGTTACTTTGTCTCCTAACTCATTTTCCTAACAAGACAACCTCAATGATAAGACGCACACTGTTTTCAATGCATTTCTTGCTAAAAGAGCTAAGATCGTGATTGTCTCTGTTGCTGAATGAGCTAGGACGCTATTCAACTCTAATCTAGGAGAGACTCACTAACTTCATGTAGGAACACCGTTACTTTGTCTCCTAACTCATTTTCCTAACAAGACAACCTCAATGATAAGACGCACACTGTTTTCAATGCATTTCTTGCTAAAAGAGCTAAGATTGTGATTGTCTCTGTTGCTGAATGAGCTAGGACGCTATTCAACTCTAATCTAGGAGAGACTCACTAACTTCATGTAGGAACACCGTTACTTTGTCTCCTAACTCATTTTCCTAACAAGACAACCTCAATGATAAGACGCACACTGTTTTCAATGCATTTCTTGCTAAAAGAGCTAAGATCGTGATTGTCTCTGTTGCTGAATGAGCTAGGACGCTATTCAACTCTAATCTAAGAGAGACTCACTAACTTCATGTAGGAACACCGTTACTTTGTCTCCTAACTCATTTTCCTAACCAGACAACCTCAATGATAAGACGCACACTGTTTTCAATGCATTTCTTGCTAAAAGAGCTAAGATCGTGATTGTCTCTGTTGCTGAATGAGCTAGGACGCTATTCAACTCTAATCTAAGAGAGACTCACTAACTTCATGTAGGAACACCGTTACTTTGTCTCCTAACTCATTTTCCTAACAAGACAACCTCAATGATAAGACGCACACTGTTTTCAATGCATTTCTTGCTAAAAGAGCTAAGATCGTGATTGTCTCTGTTGCTGAATGAGCTAGGACGCTATTCAACTCTAATCTAAGAGAGACTCACTAACTTCATGTAGGAACACCGTTACTTTGTCTCCTAACTCATTTTCCTAACAAGACAACCTCAATGATAAGACGCACACTGTTTTCAATGCATTTCTTACTAAAAGAGCTAAGATCGTGATTGTCTCTGTTGCTGAATGAGCTAGGACGCTATTCAACTCTAATCTAGGAGAGACTCACTAACTTCATGTAGGAACACCGTTACTTTGTCTCCTAACTCATTTTCCTAACAAGACAACCTCAATGATAAGACGCACACTGTTTTCAATGCATTTCTTGCTAAAAGAGCTAAGATCGTGATTGTCTCTGTTGCTGAATGAGCTAGGACGCTATTCAACTCTAATCTAAGAGAGACTCACTAACTTCATGTAGGAACACCGTTACTTTGTCTCCTAACTCATTTTCCTAACCAGACAACCTCAATGATAAGACGCACACTGTTTTCAATGCATTTCTTGCTAAAAGAGCTAAGATCGTGATTGTCTCTGTTGCTGAATGAGCTAGGACGCTATTCAACTCTAATCTAAGAGAGACTCACTAACTTCATGTAGGAACACCGTTACTTTGTCTCCTAACTCATTTTCCTAACAAGACAACCTCAATGATAAGACGCACACTGTTTTCAATGCATTTCTTGCTAAAAGAGCTAAGATCGTGATTGTCTCTGTTGCTGAATGAGCTAGGACGCTATTCAACTCTAATCTAAGAGAGACTCACTAACTTCATGTAGGAACACCGTTACTTTGTCTCCTAACTCATTTTCCTAACAAGACAACCTCAATGATAAGACGCACACTGTTTTCAATGCATTTCTTGGTAAAAGAGCTAAGATCGTGATTGTCTCTGTTGCTGAATGAGCTAGGACGCTATTCAACTCTAATCTAGGAGAGACTCACTAACTTCAT